>NW_021144800.1:2469910-2584382 GCF_900634625.1 Parambassis ranga | reverse complement strand
AGTAAACAGGGACTGATCGCTGCATTCACTCGCTTAAAATTGTAACCCGGGTGAAAAACTCCAGCTACTGCTCCAATATTGTATTGTGGGCCGTGTTGTATTTCTACGTAATGACGTCCGACTCAGACCAATCGCATCACTGTAACCTGGCAGTGCCAGTCTAGATGCGAGTGGGACACGAGTAGGAAAAGTTTGCTGTAATTCATGTTGTCCTCTCTTCAAATCAAATGTACTGAATGTTGATCTATAGGAGCCAACTACCAAAGTCTTTATGCGGAGTGGATATGAGTGGATCATCTGAATTGATCTTAAACTACAGAACTGGTGAGTCTCATTACTGTTAGCTCAGCCGCTCATTCATTCCCATTGGGTAAGTTAGCCTAGCCGCTTCCATTGGTTTATATGGAGCGGTTAGCACAGGATATTAAGAATTAAGAAACCTTAGTCCCACAATGGGGAAATTGCATTTTTGCAACAGCAGGTACAGACAGCAAAGGATAAGTTAAGAAAAGATATATATGATAAAATAAACTACCAATAAAATATAGAATAGAATCATCAACAGTTTACATATGAACAGTTATTGCACAGGTGAGTGGAGGGGAGAAGTGGTCTGTAAGAAAACTGTACATAGTGCATCAGAAACTAAATAAATAATGTGTTGTACACTGTGGTGTGTGAATATTGCTCCTATCAGAAGTGGTTATTATACAGTCTGACAGCAGCAGGAAGGAAAGACCTTCTGTATCTCTCCTTCACACACCGAGGGTGGAGCAGTCTGCCACTGAAGCTGCTCTGCAGAGCTGACAGGGTCCTGCAGGGGGTGGACTCATTGTCCAGCATCAGAATCAGAATCAGAATCAGAATGACTTTATTTATCCCCGAGGGGAAATTCTTTTTTGTTACAGACATTAGAAATTAAAGATACATTGAAATATATAATAAATATCTAAATACCTAGACAGCATTTAAATCCCTGAGTTGTATCTAAAGAACATATTCACTACTGTATAAAACCTTTCCATAGTAAAGAGCAGGACATGAATGCACCAGTATGAATGTACAGTGTCTGAGTGACACTTCTACTCTTATACTCTGTACTTAACTGCATTTAATGTACCTTGATACCTCTGACACAGGAATTTCCTTCGGGATTAATAAAGTCTTGTCTTGTCTTATCTTCCAGTTCAGAGTTCAGTAGTTTGATTGAGACAGGCAGGAATGACTTCCTGTGTCTCAGTGGTGCATCATGGGAGTCAGTTTTGTCAGAACCCTCCTGTCACCCACCTCCTGCACTGAGTCCAGAAAAAAGCCAGGTCTCTCTGACTATCCTTAACTGTGCTACATTGAATCAATGTGAGAGGTCTGTAAAGTATTTCTGTCTGACCTTTAATGTTTGATCATGTTTGATATTGCTACACTAGCAGAATTGATATTATAATATAGCAAATATTTATTTCCCAATTTGACTAATAGAATATCTATGTTTGTATGTATATATTTGATGATATGAGAACTCTAATTTAGAACTATGTATGATACGATTTGTACTGTATTATTATTAGATAGATGGACTGTGTGCACATTAATTGGTCCTGTGCTGTGTGCAGGCCAGGGCTGATGGCGAGCTAGGATTGAGCTCTGCTTAGGCTCGAAGAATACGATTCAGCTCAACGTCTGGATCTGGCCCAGATCTCTTCTGGTTGGAGGAGTGGTAGGAGGCTCCTGCAGCCCCCTTTATTTTGAACTTTTGTCCCCTCGCTGCGTGTGGCCCCCCCCATTGCTGGGTTTGTTAACTGTTTGTCTTTTGTGTGTCATTTAAATATATATGGTACTTCAGCAAATCATCTCCCTGTCTCTCTTTTACTCACTCCCAGAGCTGCTCCTACACTTCTGAGCCACTAGTCCAGGGGTCGGCAACCTGCGGCTCCAGAGCTGCATGAGGCTCTTTCATCCCTCTGTTGTGGCTCCCAGGCAGCGAGCTCATTTTTGGAAAAAAATAATAATAATATGAATAAATAATGGCCGTTTAATTTAAATGTATTTTATTTTATTCATTTAGTTTTTTCATAGTAATAGTTGTTTCTTTGGAGATTGAGATGCTGTCGTGATTAAAATAAAACTTTTAATATTTTGTCAAAATATGCGTCACGGTCGCGTCCTGTGCGCAGCACCTGTGACACCGGACAAACTGGTGTTCGACAGCCTGCATGCAATGACATTCCCGACACTTATATGAACATGGAAAAGTTTGCATTTGGAGTCCTGTCAATCTTTGGATCCTCATACTTGAGCGAGCTGGTGTTTTCCATCATGAACTACATTAAAAGTAAACATCGCTCCAGCCTCACAGATCAGAGCTCAGTCCTTCGTGAAAATCAAAGCGACGTCTTCCAGCCCTGAAGTGGATACGATACGCTGTGCAGTGAAGTTCCAGAGCAGAACTCACATTAACCAGGTGAAAGAAATAATTTAACAAGCTGTTATTCTGAAAATACATATTTTTATATCGGACCCTGAACTAATGTGCTTCATATTCAGGTTGACTACTGTACTATGACGGCACACTGAAATCAAAATAACATATAAACTGGCATTTTTTGTTCAGATAAATATTATCTATATCTATCTATATTAGGCCTATATATAGATTCATTTTGCCTTTAATTTAGTCAAATAGGTGTAGATTAGTAGTTAGGGGTTTGTGGCTCCGAGTGTGCTTTATTCAGTGGAAACCGGCCCAAATGGCTCTTTTAATGCTGAAGGTTGCCGACCCCTGCACTAGTCCAACTCAATACATCCAGATTTGTAGAGTATATCATACACATGCTACACAAATTAATGTGTGAGTAATCCAAGTATTCAGAATATGTTACTTAGACTGAGCAATGTTAAGTTGTAGGGCCTGTAATCTGTATTCAGTAACTGAATACTTTTTTAAAAGTATTCTTCCCAACACTGTTAGTAACATACGACACCAGGAGATGGAAAAAACAGGCATTCACCTGGCAGTCCCCAAACACAGTGGAAATGAAATAAGGAGACAGACACAATAATACACTGCAATGGAACTGAGAGGAGGAACTACAGCTGACC
The DNA here is from genome assembly GCF_900634625.1 of Parambassis ranga. Taxonomy (NCBI): domain Eukaryota; kingdom Metazoa; phylum Chordata; class Actinopteri; family Ambassidae; genus Parambassis; species Parambassis ranga. The sequence goes on along the minus strand of NW_021144800.1, from coordinate 2,581,286 downwards.
TCTTTCTCCATATTCTTCTCTTATGAAACCAAAAGAACATATCAGGTGGAAGACAAGTTATCTGAGTTTGTGTGAATATCTGTAAAGTGGCCCAATTGCATTTTTATGATGAAATGAACCTTATATTAGTTTACAGCAGCATAAAAAAGAGCTAACTCCTTTAACTTCTCTCATAAATACATCTGCAGTAAACACATGTTCTGTGACAAAACATAAGACAGAAAATACCTGAAAGTCTATACTGACAACAAGCTTTGTAACAACACAATTATCTTCTTCAGAGTTGAATTTATTTCTCCACCTTTCATAGTTTCAGGGACGTCATCCAAGCCACTTGTACATGTGAACTACTATGGATACAGGTCTGTGTTAATAAGCCTCAGCAGAGGAGGCAATCTGAGGGTCGAAGGCATAAGGCTACATAAGGCTTTGTCTCCCATATCTGACCAACCTTAACTGTCAGTTTCCTCAATAGCAGGCGGAACAAGACCATCATTTGTGAGAAACATGCTTATTCATGTCACATCAGTGCCTGAGAACACTGAAAAACAACAACATTTATATTTTATAAAAGTACAGCTGGTGTGCTGAATGCCAGATGTCCTTGTGTGATGGCAATGGCTTGCTGTATTTGATGCATATGTGTGTGTCAAGTAAGAGCGTTTACTCAGACACAGACCTAGCTAAGGCCTAAATGTGAGGGCGCCTCATATTGGAAGTACATATACGAATACAAGATTCTGCCCCGTATCAAGTCTGAGTGAGCATACGATATAGAAGCTAGGGTACCATTTAATCACAAACCAATGTATATGTTCTGGGCAACAGCATTTATAAAATATGCCTATTGTATTATAATATACAGACGGATTCTTGGAAATGTGTGTGTGAAAGATGCATGTCACACATTTTTGCGTCATTCCTTTTATTACAGCAGTAGCCCCTACAGGTGCATTATGAGGCACTTGTCTGTTGATGTTGGGAGGACTGTGAACATGACAAATCAATCCATCTCTCATACTATCCAGGATAATTTATGATGTTGAGTGACTGAACAAAGCAGCATCTGCAGGGATTAATGAGGTTTTTCTGATTCTGCACAATATGCACTTTAGGACAGATTTAAAATGGTGGTCAGCCTCCACTCTATGAACCAGCTATTCACATTTCTTATATACATTTCTTGTTTACAATCTTCCAGTTTTTTTCATTTGACTCCCACAGGCTGCATGCACTCCCACCAGTCTCCTGGGCTTGAAATCTGCCATTTACAAACAGTAAGCGCCAGAGAGGAGGAAGGAGACGGCAATACCTCAGAAACAGCTCAGTCATTTCAGGGTAGGAGACTTTTCACAATTCCAATTAAGTCATTCAAATGGAAATATAATGAAATATAAAGAAAATAGAAACCTAGTCTGAAGGAAATATTGGCATTTGTAAGTCATACAAAATGTATGGTTTGTAAAAAAACTATAAAGCAAGGAGCAAAAACAAGTAAACACAGCGCTCAGAACCTGTGGCTGCGCCTGGCGTGTGGAAACGATTCGGAATTAGAAAATTCTGAATACAAGTTTGATAGAGCGGCATCTAATGAGCGTTTTAAGACTAAAATGGAGTCTGCAGCTTGAAATTTCTAGGAGGAGATACATTTGGCAGATGACACCGAAATTGCTTAATATTTGAAAAACTATCATTTTTGGAAAAAAACGTGAAGTTGACCCGGAATGTCCTCTGGGAGATGAACAACAGATGAGCAACGGCAATTAAACTAAGAAGAAGAAGAAGAAAGAGGGTGAATAACAAGAGTTGATTGCCTAGCAACGGCAAGTTGCCTAGCAACGGAAATCAAACAAAAAAGATGAAAGAGGGTGAATAACAAGTGTTTTATTGCCTAGCAACGGCAATCAAACAAATGAACTGAACAAGGAGAAGGAGGGGGAAGAGGAACTAGAAAGACGAGCACAGCGACAGCAGAAGTTCAACAGAAGTTTTCCACTGTAAGTGTTTTATTACATCTGAATGGCTGCTGCGGAGTCTCCGAGAGGTTTTATCAGCGAGCGGCTAACTGCTGCTGCTGCTGAAATATTGGGAGTGTTTGAACAAACTATCGTCCAGTACGAGGGAGAGCTGGACCGTCAGCGCAAACTGCTGGATCTGCTCCTGAAGCCTGAGATCAAGCTACACAGAACAGGTATGTAAACATGACAATGTCACGGAACAACAACGGCTCTGTGTGAAAAGAGTGACATTCAGCACATAGTGTTTCTGACAGGAGGACACTGACTTCATGACTTGGAGCTACAGATGTGTCCCTCCAGCTGTTCTCTCTCTGCTTTAGCTCCTCAGAGCTCTGTGCTTTGTTTATTTACCGTTGAAAACATCGGAGCAGCTGCTGTTATTTCTCAGTTAGCATCAGAGATGCAGCGATTGATCGGCCATGACCGGCATCCGCAGATCAGACTGAGATATGCCAATTTTATGCCGATCAAGCGCGCCACATGATCGGTCGCGTCACAACCGTTAGCTTACCTTAGCTTAGTTTAGCTTAGCTTAGCTTAGTTTAGCCTAATCCACCAGCTCAATCCGCTGGTGGAAGTGTGCTCACCTGTATGTGCGCATGTGTCTGCGTCCTATGTGCAGACTGTATGAAGTTACATTTAATCAGTGAATTAATTAATGATTTGCTGCCTGTCAAATAAGATAAATAGCATAAGGCTGTTTAGATTGTTTCATTAGTTAGCAGCACAAACATGTTCATCTCTCCAGTTTCAGACTGCATGGTCTCCTAAATATACACATTGTGCTTCTTATCAACAGTAATCTGTTAATCTCTGTATTATTTGTCTGTGCTTAATGCTAACTAGGAATCCCGATTCTGATTTCCAGTTTTTGATTGAGTTTGACCTGCTGTTGATTTTAGCTGATTACGATTTCATTTTTTCAAACCACTTTACAGTAGAGCTGCCGGACCCGAGCCTGTGTGCCCCAGTGTGGGCTTCACACACTAATAACTCTACTGTAATTGTTATAACACAGACCATACACATCATGAAAGTGCAGTTATGGAACAACATATTGCAAACTTACCAGTGTTTCCTCTGCCATTATATATGGGAGCAGCTATTTTCTATATAGCAGCATTAAATTAAAATGAGCTCCAGCCTGAATAAATTACATTTGCATGCTTGTTTGTTTTCCTCTCTCTTTCTCCATGTCAGAGAGACTGGATGACAAAAGGCGTCACTCCGGTGCATCGTAGTATATAAGGTGTGCAATGTCTGGCCGTCAGATTTTATATGGGCAGTTCTTATTTTTTTAAACTCATTGTGTAACGTTTAGGTGAAGTTCTGAGCAGACTATTGTCAGCTCACTGTCTGCGTCGCCATGATGCGTCACATGGTGCTGTAGAGCTTGGACGCTGGGTACAACAACTGTTGGGTGAAAGAATTTATTCTGCATGGTGTTAACATGCAGTGTGTTCAGATATATAAGTATTCATGTTTATATGTGTTTATCACTTAATAATGTGATTTTCATAAGTGTTTATGTGTTAGGAAATTTTATAGAAAATCAAAGTAATTTGAGGATACTGAATGTATTAAGAAGTAATTTCATAGTGTGTCATATAACTTTGTTTTCTGCAGTTCAGGCTGTGGCAGATGAGATCAGTTGTTTTTCTGCTCTCTGGAGCTCCGGTTGGTACGAGATGGTCATAAATTCAGACTAAGGACAGCAGCACCTCTGACCTGATAAAAGCCAGATTCTAAAGGAATGTGTTTTTCTCCTGAGTGCCCCATGTTATGGTCATCCCTAGATCGGACTCACAACCTATGAGATTTAAGAAATTGAAGTTTTACCTTATTTGGCAGTAAACACTAATGTTCTATTCGCTGTATGACCCAGGGTCTGCAGGGGGATAGTAGATGCCCCTGTGGGCTGGCAGGCAGGAACGCCCATGTGGTATATCAATGTGTGAATTCCATGTCCAGTTGTTGTTGCGTTGTTCGTTGTTGCTGTGTGATTGTTTGTTCTTGTTGGTTGTCCTGTTCTTGTGTTGTTCTTGTTTGGTTCTTTGTGTGCAACAACCCAGAGCTCTGTGACTCAGAATTTGCCTCATTGTTTAATAAATTATAATTTTGAGACCAGAATTTATCCGCTCCTTCCTTACAAACTAATTCAGGGGGTGATCAGAAGGAAACAAGGGGATTTTTCACCCCGACATGACACAGTTCAGAGAGGCTTTCTGAGAAAGTACTCCATGTAAAGTCTGCTCAGATGCTGCTAAACCAAAGCTGTGCGTTTGTTTGCATGTCGAGCTGAACTGTTCTCTCTCAAAAGGAGTTTTAGGTGGATGGCTTTGTTGAAGTTTCACCTAAGATCTGATGCTGCTGATCAATATGAAGCAGCTGCGCCAAATTAACGACGTCACGGTCACCTCGCAACCAGTTAGAGACGTCTGAGGAGAGCCATCCCACAGCGCCCCTCTTCCTTACAGCTAATTCGGACCATAGCATGCTAGCATCCTGCTAATGGCTGCTGATTGGTTAGTTCAGATTAGGACTGATGGTGACTGATGCTGTACGGTGGCTTGTGGTGATGTCACCTTGTGTCACATTTTCCTTTGAACAGGAAAAGCAGCAGTTTTTTTTCTGTAATTAAAGAAGAGAAAATAGAGAAGAGTTAAGTGATTGATTATTGGCACAGTGACTGTGAATTACCTCCATACCGCTGGCTTCCTATGTTGCTGCTCTGTGCTTGTTGTCATTGAGCTCTACCAACGTGCTGCTGATGCATGGGGCCGAAATCAAGTTTTAACACCAGACTGGTCATCGGTATTGATCGAGTTTTATATGAATCTGAACCAGAAATTTTTATCCTAACACGTGGTTTAATGTCTGACCCCGTGTGCTGACGGAGTCCTGATTGGCTGTAAGCAGCTGGTTGCTCAGCTCCTCCTCTGCGCCTCCTGCAGTCTCAGCTCCTCTTACCGTGTCCGGTGCGTGTTGTTAGCACAGCGAGAACACGGTGAGCCAAAGCTGTGAATGAATCAATAGCTCTCAGCAGAAAAGCACCAAAGTTCCTCAGTGTCGTTCCTCGCGCTGCATTTTTATCTGCTCCTGTGTGAGAGCGCTGAGACCGGTGCGTCTTGGGAGGACAACATTAAGTCAACGGGGCTTGTTGTAGCTTGTGAGGGGAGGTTTGGGACCAAAGATAAGGGTCCTCTGAACAGGCTGTGTTCTTCAGGAAAAGGCTCAGGTGTCAGCGAGGTTTGAAGCACAGAGCACTTAGCAGTTAACAGAGCAGAGGGAGCAGGATGCTGTTATATGACCTGGATCCCACCAAACATCTGGCTGCATCCTGATACGTCTGCACGTCCTGTGCTGTGGAGCTCACACCTCCTGACGGTCTTTGTCCTCCTGCAGCACGTCTCTCACATTCAGCGAGCCGCCTTCAGCTCTGTAGAAGAAAGAACATCGATTGAGAGCATCGTATGAATATCGACGTGCCGCTCCTGCTTCTGCCTGTCCTTGGCTCATAAAATATTCCCACGCTTATTTAAATCATGACCAGTCACCTGAGGACTCTGATAGAACATGTGGAGGTTTATATAGACATGTATATATTTTACCAGCTCATGATTCTTCTTGGCAGAGAGTGATTTATGCTGTGGATAATGAGAACGCAGCCCTAAATGTGTGGAAATAGGCTTTCATGTGCTCCAGTCTAATGATTCTTTATAATGCTGGTTTCCTGGTGCTCCTGTCGTTCTCAGATATAACAAGCAGGGCCATCATCATCATCATTTATGAATAACAACATTAGCGGCCAGATGTAGCAAGTAAACAGTGACAGTGCAAGCTGTGCAGGCCTGCTGCTGGAGGTGCTGTTCAGTCTGGATGTGCTGCTGCAGACATGCTGCACATGCTGCTGTGTCCCTGAGCACAGCCAGGCTGGTCCAGACCAGCTCCGGGTGAGGACCACACAGCTGTGTCCCACTGCAGGTCCTTTAAAGGACAGCTGCTCCTGTCACACGTGTTCCATTTGTTTATCATCTTTTGGTCATTAAGTTCACTTTGTGCTGTATAAAGGTCTTTGGTTCTGGTTCAGATGATGGGTGGGTGGATGTTCTCTTGTGTTAAGTTGGTTCTGTTTCAGTTTTTTTCTACTTCCTGTTTTGTTTTGGTAGGCAGTTTGTTTTACTTCCTGTTGTCTTTCCTCCTCTGTGATTGGCTGCCCGCCCTCGTTGTTCCTGCCTGTGTCTTGGTTCTGTGTATCCTCCATCCTTTTTATTCGCAGCATCACCATCTGTGTGTGTTCTATGAAACCATAACAACCGCCGTCTCTGAGGAGACTGCAGCTCTGCAGCCCACATCTGCACAGGAGAATGAAGAAGTGAGCCGACTGTCTTCAGCCCACAGTGCAGGTATGAACACAGACAGACACCCTGACGCCTCTTCTTCATTCAGAATATCTTTGAAAGTCTTCATCACAGTAGGGCTGCAACGATTACTTTACAAGTACTCGAGTAATATTCGAGGGCAAAATGCATCGACAACTAATTTAGTACTCGATGACTCGTTAGAGACGTCATTGGGGGGTTCAAAATGTGTAAACTGTACACACACACACACACATACGCGTTTTGGCGCCCGGCATGGAGGCGGTCACGGCCTGAAGCAATGACACTGCAGCGGTCCAAAGCAGGTATCCATTAGCTGTTAGCTGCAGCTGTATCTATGGGAAAACTATGACATTTACGTGTGATCTGAGTACTCGAGTATTCGCAAAAATAATCGCCGAGTATCAAACTACTCGTTTGTTGCAGCCCTACATCACAGTGAGGTGGTTCAAAATGACAAAAACTGCAGAACCTGACCTTTCTGAGGACACACACTGCCGGCCTGTGTGACGGAGCGCAGGCAGGAGATAAACTGATGAGAGAGTGTCACACAGCAGAGCCTCAGTGTTACAGCGCTGTGCTCTCAGGCTTCTCTTCAGCACTGTGATCTACAGTGTGCTTCTTTTGTCCAAATGTCTCAAAATGTCCACCATCCTGGGCTGATGTGTCCAGGTTCCATCAGTCCCCTGAAGTGTACTCAAAGCTGTCACTGCAGGTTAGCTAATACTGACATCAGTGATGTCATTGTTTCAGCTGTACATGCTGGACGATGTGTAACTCAGTCTGACTGAGACCTTGTTACACAGGTATGTGTAAAAACGGAGACTTTTCCTTCCTTTGTGCCTTTTATTTACACATAAACGGAGTTTTCACCTATGAAAACAATTCTTTCTAAAAACTCTGTGTATTCGCGTTTGAACTGACAAAAACAGAGTTTGCAGCAGTGCGTCAGTTGGTACGACCTTTTTTTTGTGTAGTACGGCTGCAAGAGCAGCTGTAGTCTAGTAATGGAAGTAATGGTAGCGTTTGCATTTGCAAATACAGCTCCTCGTGCTGTGTAGAGGAGCAGAGACATGTTAGGTCTCGAGTTTCAGCAATTTTGGAACAACGTCTGACACAAAGAGGCAGACTGCTTCGATGAGGCTTCTGATTGGCTTGCACGGCTTTCTCCTTCTGCCAACACTGCCCCCCACAGGCCTGGCGTAGTCATGACGGCTCTCTGAGCGTATTTATGCGGGTTAATGTAAACAGCAACGTTTATGAAAACGATGATGTGTGCACAATGTTATTTGGAAAACGGAGGGAAGGAAATGTTCGTTTTCACAGATACCCGTGTTTGTGGAAACGGGGTCTGACAGGTTAAACAGTGTTTCCATGATTCAACTGTCAGTGTTTCCTTTGACTGCTGCAGCAGTTGTTGTGCTGTCTGTTGTTATTTGGCTTCAGTGTGAAGGAACCTGCTGGCTGACATGCAGCAGGTCTGCTGCCTGTTGTCTCCACAGAGATCCACAGTTAACATTCAGGAAGCAAACCCATCTAGGGAGGAATTACTGTAGCCCTCACAGCTAAGAGCCAGGAGGAAAAATCATTTGGAAAATCACATTAATCAGCTGCGTGCTGCTAAATGTTTAATTTTTATTGATGCCTGACTTACTCACACTATCGACAGATGCGGGCCTGAGAGCCAGAAACTGAGCCAGGACTCAGGTCATCGTCCAGGAAGTGATGAGGAGCTGCCTGAGGCCACCGACTGATCAGGACCAGCAGACATGAGCTGTGAGGTTGAAAGTTAACCCTTTATTTTACCAGAATTCTCCTTAAGAGGATAAAGGTTAAATAATGGTATAAAGGTGAGATAAACTAACACACAGAATCATGATGGACTATTAGCTTTAAACATCCATATGTATAGCATGAAAGTGCATTTAACCCTTTGAGCTCCTCTTCTGCTGCCTCTGATCATCAAAGAGTTCTTTCAACTCATTAAGTTTCAAAAGAAACTTGAGCAGCATTTGAACAGACTTCCCAGCATGCACCTCTCCTCCTTTAATGTGTTCAAGAACAGTGAAATGATGGAAACGTGTTTTAGGTGCAGAGCTGGAGGTTTGTAGCTGTGAGGTGTAAATGAAAATATAGATCACAATTAGCACGTTCACACTGACACGCTGTTCATGTGTCCGCGAAGGGCTCTCAAGACTTCAAGTGTTTCTGTGTGAGCTTCCACTATATTGAATACATTATTTGATCTATACTAAAATCATGAATGACACAAAGACAAACACTGCAGTGCTCCCAGGTGACTGGTGGATGCTGCTTTTGTTTTACCTACAGAAGCAAACACTTTATTTTGTCATTGTTTCAGAGACAGATGAGCTGAGCAGTTCTATTTTCTGATTGGCTGATAGGTCGCTAATTCCAGACAGCAGCTGTCTGCCTTTGACTGGATTGTATGACAGAAGTGAATCACTCCTCTGTGTGAGAAGTGCCCTGTGTGGCTGCTGTGTGAACGGCTTGAATATAAACTAGAAAAGGCATTTTCTGAAGAAAATGCAAGTTTGATTGCAGAAGCTGCAGCATTGCTTTGAAAGCTTATCTGAACGATTGCTTTGAACTCTAAAAATATGAAAAACCACATCAGAATGCATATGAATAGAAGCTGAATGGCAGAACAAGAGCTGAATTACTCTGAACACAAGCTGAATCAGTCATAAGAGCAGCTGAATTCATCTGAACAGCAGCTGGATAATTGCTTTGAATAGGAGGTGAATTGTCTGATCTTGGAATAATAGCTGATTTTGATGTGGACATGTAGCAAACAGCTCCATAGCGATAAATATGGCAGATATCATGTGTAATGATTGACAAAGAAGTAGCCGAATACTATGCAGCTGAAGGATGATCAATATGACAGATATAATGCCTAAAGTCTGATAAAGACTACAAATATGGCTGTTTTGTATGCAGTTCTTGTGTGACAGCCTGTCACCATGGTAACAGCTCTGCCTGCCTAATTAAGCTTAAGTTTCCTGACATATATATCCAGTGCGAATGAAGCCGTTTCTCTGCCGTGCTGTAACACTTGGAACCGTGACTCTCTGTACATGTCTCTTATTCTGCGTCTGCAAAGCTCCGTGTTTCCTTATGTGGAAGTAAATGAGGATTTCACTGAACATGCGTGCGCACCCTCTCATGGAACAAGTCACCTTCCACAATATGTTCTTTCAAGTGCACTATTACATCTGACGGACTCCGGCGCTCACACAACTGTATCACGCATTTATAAGAACTTCCAGCTGACTCGATAGCAGCTGGGGCACGTACAGCATTTCAGCTAACTAAGCTAAAAACAAAATGCCTCACGTCAGTCAGTCAGTTCTTCTAACTTTCGTCTTCTGCGGAAACGTGGTGTAGTAACGTATAAGCGCCCCCTTTTGGTGTGGAATTTGAGTTGCAGTATTTGATCTAGGATTAGAGCTTTTTTTAAATAAGCATATTCAACAATTAATAAATGGCAATATATATTGGAAGTATATAATAAATAAATAATACAATCAAATAAATAAATTTGTGTTTAAGATGATAACTTCACTAAGAAATCATCTAGTTTATAGATGATTGCTTTGTGAATAACAATAACTTTGCAGCTGTTTGTGCACCTTTGTAAGCGCCTCCCATTAACACACTCATTGACACTGCAACTATTAAAAGCCTTACACAAGCATGATGCAACCTGCAAATTCAAATGGTTGTTACAGTGTTTCCAGAAAAAAAATCTGACACTATACTGTAAGTATAACACTACAAACATCTCATTTTGTACAAATGAAGATGTGTTTTTGAATGGTTTTGTTCTGTAAATTTAAAAGTAACAAAAAAAATCCGTCATTTCTTCTGAATATCACTGCAAATTTTACAGCAATGACCTCTTTGTGACAGCATAGTGTTTCCCACTGAACAATGTAAACTAACAGTAAGGCTATAAACTGACATGACAGACACACAATGACCAGAACAGGACATGAGTGGGGGCTGTAATTGCAAACATAGGCCCTGATATGAAAGAGTGGAACTGAATGAATGAAGCAAACTTATGTGGAGAGTGGAATGGCTAACAGTGAATGAAGAATTTTTATTTATTCCGGAGCAGGAGAACAGTGCTGGGAGATCACAGCCACATCAGTACAACTAACGCACAAATTCTGTCAAAAAAATCAGGTTAAATTCAGAGACTTAGGTCTACTTCAGTGTTTCCACAACTATCCCTATCCCCATTTTCGGGTTGCCCAGGCTGTATCGGTCCTGGTGGTCTACACTTTTGTTGTAGTCCCGGCTGTCCTGGTAGTCTGTGTATTCCTGGTCATGTAGGTTGTCCTGGTCTAGGTAGCCTTGATCGTGTATGTGGAACAGCCTGTCCCATTTGTGTTCTGGTGTCTCTGCGACACATTCTTTCTTTGGTGGGTTCTGTAATTTTTTCCATCTTGGAGCAAGGAGGATTTCCTGCTCTCTGTCCTCCAACTGTGTGACCTTGGCCTTGATCTGTTCTGGTGTCTATGTGACACATTCTCTCTTTGGAGGTTACAGTGATTTTAATCGTGTTGGCAGTCTTTCTACCAGCTCTTTGGTCCCACGGTCTATACTTGGCCCTGCTCTTGGACAGTTGGTTGCAGGGATCCTTGCTCTCAGCAATCTGGTCACTGTCACGTTGCTTGAGCTCCTCTGGTTCGTTTGCTTCCTGCTCCTGTTTCAGCTGATCTTCTAAGGAGGACCTGTCCTCTGACAGTTGGTTTATTATACTGTCTTTTTCCTGGATGGTCTTGTTGGCCTTCTGTAGGTCACACCTCAGGATGCAGACCTCGTTGGCCAGCTCCTCACACTTAGAAAACCACTGGCTATATTTTTCGGTAGCCTTTCTGTGGTTTTCACTGAGCTGTTCCCACTTTACCCTTGACTCTAGAGTCACCTTTTGCTGCAGAGTCAGAGACTGGTCTACACACTCCTTCAACTGTCTGAACCTGGCCTTGCTCTTGGCCAGTTCGTTGCAGACATGAGTGTTTTCAGCAGACAGGTCAGTAATGACATTAGCGTGATAAACCACCTCTGAATGAAGTTTGCTGTTATGTTTCTTGAGCTCATCAAGGTATATCTCAATGCTTTCTCTTGATTCCTGCTCACGTTTCAGCTGATCTTCGAAGGAGGACCTGTCCTCTGACAGTTGGTTTATTATACTGTCTTTTTCCTGGACGGTCTTGTTGGCCTTCTGTAGGTCACTCCTCAGAGTGCAGACCTCGTTGACCAGCTCCTCACACTTGGAAAAACACTGGGTATATTTTTCGGTAGCCTTTCTGAGGTTTTCACTGAGCTGTTCCAACTTTACCCTTGACTCTAGAGTCACCTGTTGCTGCAGAGTCAGAGACTGGTGTACACACTCCTTCAACTGATCTTCTGAGGAGGACCTGTCCTCTGACAGTTGGTTTATCACACTGTCTTTTTCCTGGACGGTCTTGTTGGCCTTCTGTAGGTCACTCCTCAGAGTGCAGGCTTCGTTGGCCAGCTCCTCATACTTGGAAGAACACTGGGTATGTTCTTCGGCAGCCTTTCTGAGATTTTCATTTTCTTTTGTGAGGACGGTCCCGTTGGCCTTTTCCAGTCCAGTGATCAAGCCGCCTGATTCCACAATAAACTGCTTCACCGTCTGTCCTTTCTTCTTGCGCTTCTCTCGTTCTTTGCACTCTTTCTTCTCGCGCTTCTCTTGTTCTTGGCGCTCGTTCTTCTCGTGCTTCTCTTGTTTTTGGCGCTCGTTCTTCTCGTGCTTCTCTTGTTTTTGGCGCTCTTTCTTGTCGTGCTTCTCTTGTTCTTGGCGCTCTTTCATCGCACGCTTCTCTTGTTTTTGGCGCTCGTTCTTCTCGTGCTTCTCTTGTTTTTGGCGCTCTTTCTTCTCGCGCTTCTCTTGTTCTTGGCGCTCTTTCATTGCACGCTTCTCTTGTTCTTGGTGCTCTTTCATCGCACGCTTCTCTTGTTTTTGGCGCTCTTTCTTCTCGCGCTTCTCTTGTTCTTGGCGCTCTTTCATTGCACGCTTCTCTTGTTCTTGGTGCTCTTTCATCGCACGCTTCTCTTGTTTTTGGCGCTCTTTCTTCTCACGCTTCTCTCTTGATTGCAGAAGCTGAAGCATTGCTTTGAACTCTAAAAATATTAAAAAACACATCAGAATGCATATGAATAGAAGCTGAATGGCAGAACAAGAGCTGAATTACTCTGAACACAAGCTGAATCAGTCATAAGAGCAGCTGAATTAATCTGAACAGCAGCTGGATAATTGCTTTGAATAGGAGGTGAATTGTCTGATCTTGGAATAATAGCTGAGGCTTAGGGAGACTAAATGATTTTTATGTGGACATGTTGTTTTGCGATTCTGGAATCAGATCTACTAATTCCAGCCTGTAACCCTTCTCCTTATGTCCATTGCAGATATGGCAAACAGATCATCAGCCAAATAATACCATCTACTGTAACTTTAAGTAGACAACAGCTTCCTCCCAGCTTTTTTTTTGAGTTGAGTCTAACATCAATGTAACTTCACAGAGAGCTCCACCGTCTCTACAGTCCCTGGGTTTACATTTCTCTGGTCTCTCTATCACACAGAATGGAGTTCGCCCCAATACGCACAGACACACACACACAGCATGTGCGTAAATGCACACGACTCTCTCTCCCTCTCTCTCTTTGAATGAACGCGATGAAGTTGCACTTATCACTCACTACTGTTAGTACTCACCACGAATCTGACTGTATGAAGAAACCTGTTGCTAAGATGTTAGCCTCCTCTGCAGCTGTGTTTCTCCTTCTTCTCTGATCCTTCTGTTCTCCGCGTTTAGTCCAGTAATCACGCTTGAAATTATTCTCCTTTAGGACGCCTATTGCTTTGCACTTCAGGCAGGTTCGTCTCCACGGAACTCCCCAAAATATCCTGCTGTGTCTGTCTTTGGAACTTACCAACAATACCTTTATTGCAAAAAGGTGTGCCTTTTATATACCTTTGGGCTGTTACCGTGGTGACAGGCTGACACAGGATCAAAGGTATGCCTTTGAATCAAAGGCATGCCTGCCTGTATCCATGGCAACCTGAATGTTTATTGCTGCTCTTAATGCCCCTGACTGCAGCTCTCTCTGTCCCCCTCCTAATGTGTTTCCAATGTAAAAACACCCTCTAAACAACTTCTGTTTTTGTCCCAACTGAAGCCTTCAGACAAAAAATATGGACACCGCCAGAATCACAAGATGTTGCTCTACAACACAGTATATGCGATGTGGACATGTAGCAAACAGCTCCATAGCGATGAATATGGCAGATATCATAATGATTGACAAAGAAGTAATACCGAATACTATACAGCTGAAGGATGATCAATATGACAGATATAATGCCTAAAGTCTGATAAAGACTACAAATATGGCTGTTTTGTATGCTTCTTGTGTGACAGCCTGTCACCATGGTAACAGCTCTGCCTGCCTAATTAAGCTTAAGTAATGTTGGAGAGAGAGGTGTGTCAGCCTCCTGTTACTCCTCTCAGGGCAGATCCCATGTATTTTAATGGGGGGTTGCACCCTCTGAACAAGTGCTTGGTGTGTCCAAACCGAAACACTCAGACAAAAAATTTAAAAACTAATGACAGTAAATAGAAAGACAAATAAATAAGTTTATGTTTGTGACAGGTTCTGATCAGCAGGAGTTTTCAAGTGTACATTTTTTAGTTAGGATGCTAGCAGATATGCAGTTTAGCTAAGTTACTTCTGGCTGGCTATGCTAGCTTAGATTGCTAGCCTTCTAATTTTACACACACACACAACAGTAAAAAATGGACTGTACCCTGCACATACACACTGACTGTTTACATGCTGACATGTTTGCATGCAGTAACAGTAACTGCAATACTGTTTATCTATTTCTTTCTTTATGCACCTTAATATCCAATCCAATAACTGCACATGTACAGCTGTTTACCTCCTGATAGTTTTTGCACTATGATTCATTCTCTGCTCAATTTGCTGATGTAGCACACATGCACATTTACATGTATATGTATGTAGCTTCATTTACTTCCATAGTTTATATTTTTGTGTACTTATTTGCATCTTTTTGCTCTTCAAATTGCTCTTTTGCAAATTATTCTATTTTGACTTCTTAAACCTTTATGGCATTAAGTGTGAGCAGCAAAGTAAGAATTTCATTGTACAGGGAAACCAGTTTCTATACTGTGCACATGACAATAAGCCCTTTGAATCTTGAATCTTGAAAACAGAGCACCACAAGCCAGGGGCTCGAGGCAGACCTGGATGCTAAATTTTAATTAATTTGAACAACCCTACCCAGCAGGCTTACATGATTAGCAGACCAATCATTAGCTTTAATTACACATTCAAGCAGCTTACAAACGGCCAGCTAGCATTCAGCAGCTAACTGTAACTTAGCATGATGCTATTGGGAAACATTAAGTAAACTGCATCCTGTTTGTGTTGAGCTCAATGCTGAAAACATTAGGAGAGTGATGTTCTCTCTGGCTCCAAGGTGGAGTTACCTTCAACAGGTGGAGGCGGAGCCACTTTGTCCATCTTTATTTACAGTTTATGGATGAGGTGGTTTAAGTCCGACGCAGTGCTCAGTGAACCTTCAGTCTGACCAGTTAACTCAGGCAGCAGATGAAGTTAGGTTTTTAGGTTGAAGCAGCTTAAAATGATTTACAGAGCTGCACTGGGAGGTGTGTGGAGTTAAAGGAACGAGTTAACCTTTGCTGACCCGTGGCAGTGGTCGGCAGCAGAGCTCTGTCAGCGGGGATTTGAGCTTTACTCTCCCACTGGAGCATGAAATCACTGTTGACCAAAGGAAAATAAAAACAAACTCTGCTAAACACTGCACATCCATTTCCACTCTGCATACATGGATTATTTTTACATTAGGCTTGTGTTTTGGAAAATGACCACAGTGGCAGAAAAGATGGGAGTCCCTGCTCCCAGTGAATGTATTACATGTTTATATTCATGTAACTTTCCGGTGCTGGGGCCCACGCTGCAGCGCCGTCCTGCAGGCTGGACTGTGGGTGGTAAAGGGCATCTGTGTTTCTTTGCCTCATGGTTTTTTGGTACTGTGCTGATTGTTGAGCAGTGGAGCGGCGCAGGAGGAGGATGATCAGCTGTGTCCTGCCCAGGAGGAGCTGATGACCCCTGAGTCAACCTCATCAGTTTCCCCCTGTGGACAAACAGCACAGAAGCTCCAGGCAGGCTGTTCATGTATCACCAGCAGAATCTGCTTACAGCAGCCGGCGGCGCCGCACACATCACGCTGCGAGGACGCCGCCTGTGTCATGTACACCTGCAAGATATGGCAAGTCAGGTAGAAAAAAAGTGGAGTTAATGGAAAAAAACAGAGTCAAACTGTGTAGTTAAAGTGCAGCCGGGATTTTATCAAAGTCCAGACAGCGTGGAGGCATGCAGTGCAGTGATTACACTGAGTGTGTGAGAGAGAGGCCGACCACAGGTTTTCATTTCTCAAAGAAAATAAGCAGTCAGTGCATGAAGAACGATGCTCCTCTGATAATATTTTCATAGGAAAAAGGGAATTTAAGGCTCATATTTTCTATCATGAACGTGAGGGGCTGCATTACTCAAGACAAACACTGCTTCAGACGAGGACCTGCAGCCTTATAATGCTCTCATCCTCCAGCAGATCAACAAGACACCACTGACTGAACAGCACCGTGCTACTGTAGCACTCCGTGTCCTGTGGCTGTTTGCCAGGATATCGTGTGACCTTTGAAAGTTCATGGATGAGCCAGTTTGGCTGCTCTCCATCCTCCAGCCATCTTTTCCTGCAGAAGCATCAGCTCAGCAGACGGCACAGGGGAATAAAGAAAGAAGAGGAGGACAGAGAGGTGGAGAACTCATTAACAGAATTGATGCAGTCTGCTTCTACCCGGTGCTGATGCCAATACTCTTCCCCGGCTGATTTCTTTGTTAACACCAAACCCAGTAATCAGCCACCTTCAGCACAGAAGGCAGAGGTCTGCAGCAGCCCGCTAATGATTCTGTTTACACACACTGAAGGATGACAGTTATCACGCATGTAGCAATAGATTTACTCACAGCGGAGAAAAACATCTTTCAGCTCTTAATGTTTTAACCATGTGCAGTCAGTGGAGGAGGACTCTAAGCTGAACAGTGGAAGCACAGATTGTTCTGGATGATCCACCTGATTCAGTCTCAGCACAGACCTTCTGTAACCACAGAGCTCGCCTTTAATTCTTTTTATCTTAGCTTCGAGTTGATTCTTCAGACCTGTGTGCTCATCACACACTGAACCCGGTTGGTTTTTATCACATCTCACGTCACGTTCGGTGTTCCACAGGGTTCAGTCTCAGGTCCTGTTTTATTACATTCATGTCTCTGTCTCAGAGCTGATGATGGCACAGCAGAGGACACAGATGTGGACAGGAAGCTGAGTTGATGATGTTAGGACGTTACATTGAAAGGTTTCATTTATTGGTGTAGTGCAGGTCTGAGCAGCTAAAACGTGACTTCTGAATGTGAACATGTTTACTTGTGTTGATTAACAGAGGCTTCCTAAAATGTTATTGGACCATTACCATCACTGCATGAATCATCAGACCCCTGGAAGTTCAGAGAGCTCGTATGATGTGTCTGTGAAGCTTCAGTGTTTTTCTGCTTGTGTCTGTCATGTAAAAGCTGTTTTAGAGTTTTCATGTTTATCCACTGAACACACACACATTCTACACTGTGTGTGTGTCTGTGTTTATGTGTGTGTGGAGATCAAACGTGACTTCAGAAGAAAAACAAACATGGAGGACGACAGATGTCGTCAGCTGTGATGTGTCTCCATGAGACATAGTAAAGACACGCATGTTGTTGATGCCATATTCCCCCCGGTGTGTATGTTCTCCTGGGCCGGGTGTTTGTGTGTTTTGGTTGGAGCCATGTTTGTCAGGTCGTGGTGCTTCCCGGTCTGCTCGCTCGCTCTGATTGGCTGTTGGTGTGTTTGTTTGTCGTACTTTGTGTTTCTTC
The DNA here is from genome assembly GCF_900634625.1 of Parambassis ranga. Lineage (NCBI taxonomy): Eukaryota > Metazoa > Chordata > Actinopteri > Ambassidae > Parambassis > Parambassis ranga. Next base: position 2,563,816 of record NW_021144800.1, on the reverse strand, counting down.
ATGGAAGAACTGCAGATCTCACTTCAGGATGAAATCAGGATGTTAACCTGAGTTTTTCTGCCTGAGCTCACACAGTGATTCTGTGGAAATATATGGTCAAACTTGGTCAAAATATATGTTTGTCTGCACATATGGTAAAAGTGTATGGTTGCTCATAGATCGTGACCTCTGACTGAGGTCATAAAGCATTCTGATGTTTAATGGTTAGTTTAGAAATTCGAACTGCAAACCCCTAAGTTGACGCAGAGATGTAAACACAAGCTTGCCAGAAAGACAAGATATACTCAAGGCCGTAACAGGAGGATCTGTGAAATACACACACACCCTCACATCAGAAATATGAGTGGGAGAACTTCAATGTCTTTTAGTTTCGTATACGCCTTCCACCTTGTGATTATTGAATATGCATGTTTCACTGAAAAACATTACCTTTTATGCCTTTCTATGTAAATGTAACCACACCTTGTTGTAAGATTAATAAAACGAGCCTAACGCATGGGACGGACAGAATGCAAATGGTCAGCTGCAGGAGCAGATCGAGGGGTCTGTATTGAGCTGTGCATTCTCCCTTTATAAAGGCGAAACTGAAACTGATCAGTACTGGTTTTCATTCAATGTTCTGTGCTTCGGGGACGGAGTCTGGGAATCCGGGGTGACCAGATTAGGTCACAACAATTGGGGGCTCGTCCAGGGGATCAAAGGGCAAAAAATCATCCTCAGATCCGTCAATTGAACACAAGGGCCGATTACGAACAGACAGAGGACACGTGGCGCCAACAATAAGGTAAGCAGACCTTTTATATCTGCATTGACTACTCTAAAATGTAACGTGTCCCGAGTCTTAGTAGTAATCTGTCTGTAAAAGCAAAAAGAACATTGACTGAATGAATTTAACTGTAAGTGAATGTATATGACTACGGTAAATGAGTAATGATTACAGCTGTTTAAGAGATAAGTAAATGATGCCTGCAGAGGAATAATGCCTGCAGAGGAATAATGCCTGCAGAGGGATAATGCCTGCAGAGGAATAATGCCTGCAGAGGGATAATGCCTGCAGAGGGATAATGCCTGCAGAGGGATAATGCCTGCAGAGGAATAAGAGAAAAAGGGGTAGCAGAAAATCCTGAGTGTGGCGACTCCACCGGTACTCTGACGAGGGGCCGGAAAAGCTGGGTTTGAGGCCCGGGGCTTGAGGAACCCTAAATCACTACAGAAAAGAGAGAGAGAACAAGACCAGGCAAAAACACATGGTATGCATGTTGGACAGACTGGAAACTGAAACAATGACCGCACTAGTTAGGCGGGAGTTGAAGTAAGTCAACAGGCTTCCAAATTACAGATATATAAGATTCTGGTGTCACGGACAGAGGCTAGTCTCGAATCCATTGGACTGAGTACCAGGGACACAGCGTGCCATATTTCTCAGTCGGCCAGAATCTAGAAAAGAAAGGAACTCTGAGACTCATAAACTGTGAGTCGTCTGAGATAAAGACGACAAGATCAGAGAGTAGAGAGTAATTAATGAAATAACTGTGAGCTGTTCTTACACTGAACGGCAAGACCAGAGAATAAGTCCTGTGAGTTCATGAAGCACCCCTAAAGAGAAACAAAGAGAAGTGAAGATACAGTACTGACACACACACACCGAGCTCGCAGTATAAATGGGTAAAGCATGAGTGTGGAATGTGTATGAATGCCAGAGACGAGGTGAACTGAAGCAGCAGCACTGCTGGAAATCTTAATCGGTGTAAACGTAAAGCAGTGGCCTGTTGAAGTAGGTTCACTCACGGACTGGATTAGTGTTTTGTTGTGCACATACTTTTGTATATATTTCTGATGTGAACATAGTTTCTGAACTTTTCTAACATCATAGTTTTGTTAACTCTTCTGAGCACAGTTTTGCAAATAACACACTATTATTAAGCTTTAGTTTTAATTTTCACGTAATCATATGACTGAGACTTTGATGACTGACGACATGGACGGAGAATTTAACAGAGACACTGTTGATGATGGGTGGGGTCCGAACAGCCCACTAAAAACAGTAGAAGCTCAACTGATTATTTTGGAGAAAGCGCTGCATCAGGCTTTTGACTCTAAAACCGCATCTGAAGAGATGACTCAGATGAGGGAGGCAGTCATTAATTTGCTGGGAGAAATAGGCCGTGGCATGAAAGATAGAGGTTGTTTACAGAAGGAGTTTTGGAGAAAGGAGGGTGAAGCGAAGGCAGAGAGGGAGAAGGCCAGGAAGAGTGCAGAGCAGTGTGGCTGGTCTAAGAAAGGGAGATTTAAGAGGGAGCAGGAAAAAGCAGAGGAGAAGAGAGCTCAGTGGGCGCGATGGGCTTTGATAGGTCAGGGTGTAACTCACCTCATGACTGAGAAGCCCAAAACACAGGATGCCAAAGCAGAAAAACCTAAGGATCCCCCACCGTATACACCACCCCCTCCTACTGCACCACCATCCTCTCATTCACCTGCTGGATTATATCCAGTTTTACAAATAACTCAAGGCACACTGGCCATAACAGACATGCCTGATTCCTCTGAGGCGTGGTCTGATGACAGCTCTCACACGTCCCAAGTGAGTAGTGTGTCTGCTTTACCCTCGGGAGTTAGCACCCGTGAAGGGCCTCCAGAGGCCCCTGCCCTTTCACCTTTCCAGCTGCGAAAGGACAGAGAACTGAGCTGCGACGGAGCACTATGTGTTGCAGCTGAAGCCCCGCTGTCACACAGAACACAGACACCAGACATTGTGAACACAAAGCAGGGAGAAATAGACAAGGTGCAACAGTTGCAGGAAGAATTAAAGGAGTTGCGGGCTGCTATAACTCAGGACTTAACACCACACACATATGCACACGCTAACCCCCAATTTGGAGACGCTACACTTCACGTGGGAGGCGTGCGGAAAGATGGATCACAGGAAGGGAGGACAGCTGGAATTCAGATGCAGGTCGAGGGTGTTTGGTCCGCGGAGCAGGGAGAGATGTTTGAACTATTACAGAGACAGGCCAAGGCTACTGAGGAGTGGTTGAAAACACATGAAGCTGAACACTTAGCACACAGACGCAAAACACACCACATGACAACTAGATCTCAAGGACATGATAATACACAGACACTCAACTATCAGTTACCACTGATTCAAACTGAACACCAGATCAAATATCGTCCATTCCCACTAGGTGATGTACAGGCACTAGTGGATAAATTACCTCCAGTGGCCGAAGGTGGAGCAATGTGGCTGAGTCAACTTGACAGTCTGACAGCAGGCCACAGACTCGCTCTAGGTGATTTTCGGGCCGTTATTTCTAGGTGTCTTACAGCTTCAGAAGTGAGGGACATAGAGGAGGACGCCACCACTACTAGACAGAGAGATGACACACCTTTCACTCAGGTCAGCACTGAAATAGGCAGAGCACTAAGACATAAATATCCTCTGCCTGCTGGAGCCGCCGTTCCCACTTTGAAATGGGACCCCAAACAGAGTCCAAGAGAATATCTTAATCAAAGCAAAGACACATGGATCAAACACACCGGGTGCCACCCTGGTAACCCAGGCATTCAGAGGGTGTGGTACAGGACCGCCGTCCTAAACGGGGTTCCTGAGACTGTAAAAACTGCCATGGATAATAACCCAGACATGGCAGGGTGTGATTCCAGTGTGTGGGAGAGACATCTAGTGCATCATTTGGCTCGTGCCCAAGACGCAGCACAAGCTGACAGTAAAGATGTCCAGGATTTGCAAGCACAATTATTGAAACTACAATTGACTGAGGCCAGACAGAAGGCCAATGACAAAAAAGAAAGATAAAAATAATAAAGTCATGGTTGTCACTGAAAGCTCTGACGCACCTCCTGTCACACCTTGGGTGCCTCCATCACCTTATTCTCCTGATTATCAGCAGCCTACGGGGTCCTACAGGGGGTACGGATCAGGGAGGGGCAGATGGAGAGGCAGGCGCGGAAGGGGTGGAACACTTAGGGGACAGCCGAGGGGAGACCCAAGTCGTGACCGCTGCTATTACTGTGAGGAGTTGGGACACTGGGCCAAAGACTGTCCACACAGACAGGGACAGTATGCCCGAGGACGTGCAGCGTCTGGTCCACGGAGGGCTTCCTCCCGCCCCCCAGGACCTACATTCACTGGACAGTTTCCTGTTTCCGGCTGGGAACAGTGGGATTGTGACTTCTCACAACAATGACACACCCCACAGAGCAGCTCAGATTACATCGGCACGGCAGACCCGATGTTATCTATGCAAGTAGAGGATGAGACACTGCCTTTTCTGGTGGATACTGGCGCCACCTGTTCTACACTGTTTCAATCATCTTCTATGGAATTGTCCAACAACTCTATCACTGTGATGGGCTTCTCTGGGGATAAACAGACTCTGCCTATAACCACTCCCATGACTGCTCAGTTGGGACATCAGACTGTTTCACACTGTTTTGTACACTCACCTCTTCTGCCTCTGAATATACTGGGGAGAGACTTGCTGATTAAGTTTGGAGCATCTATTTTGTGCGGCCCAGACGGGCTGACAGTGACACTGCCGGACGGCACCATGTTCCACTGTAATGTTGCAGACACAGGCGGACAATATCTGATGAGACCTGTGACTGACCCATGTGCTGACATCTACTGGGGCATGTTACATCCTGAAACTCCCCAGAACCCAGGAATCCTTTCTGCCTACCTGCGGTGGAAGCCCTGGATAGCGCAGGTCGAACCATATGTTTCTCCCCCTGACCCCCCTCATGTGACTCTATTTTATGACAGGCAGCAAACTGATTGGTACCATGAGAAGTTTGCGCACTCCCTAGAGGGACAGGACTGGTCTATTACAGTCCGAGACATTTTTGTGGCATCTGAGGGCGTGGCAGCCGGTGTGGACCTCACTCCAGAACAAATGTCTTGGTACATGATGAGTGACGAAGGGCATCCCCACGTCTCATTAGCTGTACATCCAAACCACCAGGCCAAAGAACTAGGTGGCATGGTTAAACGTGCCATGGGGCAATCAGACTGGCAACCCACACCTTTACCTCAAATCATGTATTCTCCATCTGCTAAAGCATACAAAATAACTGTTTCAACTATGAACACTGTCACTCTGGCACATGAACTGCTTGCTAGACATCATGGTAGAGGGAAAACTGATCATCCTCTGGCACAGGCTGTGATTGACAGCTTGCCACCACATTTATGGGCAGACGGACCCACTGATGTGGGTCTGGTGGACTGTGAACCTGTGACGTTTCAGATTAACACACCAGGCCCTTTGTGGATACCACAGTATCCACACAAGCCAGCAGCCGGAGCTGGCATTGCAGATACTATTCATGGACTTTTTGAAAATGGCATGCTGGAACTCTCTCACTCAGACTGGAATACTCCCATCCTACCTGTAGAAAAGAAAGGGACAGGTAAATATCGCATGGCACATGATCTGAGGGACATTAACGCTGTACTGTCAACCCCCACGGTACCAGTTCCGAATCCATACGTGGCATTGGCCCAACTGGATCCTTCACAGAGCTGGTTCACCTGCATAGATTTAGCTAATGCTTTCTTTTGTCTCCCTCTGGCACCTGAATGCAGAGACATTTTCTCATTCACATATCAGGGAACACAGTATCGCTACACCAGGCTACCTCAAGGTTTTGCGCTCTCCCCCGGTCTTTTTAATCAGGTTTTGAAACAGATACTCAGTCACTGCACCCTCCCAGAAAACACTACACTCATTCAGTACGTTGATGACCTTCTTATCGCAGCTCCAACGGCAGCAATCTGCCTGGATGCCACGCAGGCTGTTTTGCAACATCTGGCCACAGCTGGTTTTAAGGTCAGCAAATCTAAACTCCAATTAGTCAGGAAACAAGTTGCTTTCTTAGGACGCATTGTTTCACAAAAGGGGGTCAGCATATCGCCTTCGCACAAATCTACCATTTTGCATCATCCGCGTCCTGATAAAGTGAAGGACATGCTCTCATTTCTCGGTCTGACTGGCTACAGTAGAAACTTTGTTGCTAACTACACTGGCCTCACACAACCTCTCAGAGACCTTGTCAAAGAACATGGCATGCGTAATGTGTCAGCTCGCCTAAATTGGACGCAGGCCGCGGAACAAGCATTCATTGCTCTTAAACAATCTTTGGCCACTGCAGCAGAACTAGCCTCACCTGACTACACTTTACCTTTCTATTTGGATGTCTCTGGAACGGATGCCTGCATCAATGGCATCCTGTTCCAGAGAAAAGGGGGAGAGAGAGTAATAGGGGGAGAGAGAGTAATACTGATACATGGAAAAAAAACATCCTCAGTGCACACAACATGCAGCAGGAATAGCTAAGCTAATTCAAAAAACCGCACACATGGTCATGGGACACCAGCTGTATGTACTGACAACACATAGTGTAGTGGCATACGTGAACTCAGAGACATTCACACTCACCTCATTGAGACAGAGGAGGTTGAGCAAGATTTTAGAAGCACCAAACATCACCTTCACACATGAGGGCATCAACATGGCAGAGCAGATAGGAGCTGGAGAGCCACACACATGTGTAGAGAGGGTAACCAGAGAAGAAAAAGTCAGAATGGATTTACAGGCCACACCACTAACAGAGGCCAGAAATCTGTTCACAGATGGGTGCTGTTTTAGACATGACACAGAAGGACTCAGAGCAGCATACGCAGTTGTTGAAGACACAGGGGAAGAAATGAGAACACTGAAAGCAGAAAGATTAGAGGGACAGCAGTCAGCGCAGAGAGCCGAGGTGAGGGCAGTGATTGAGGCACTAAAGATAGGTCGAGGACAGGACATCAATGTTTTTACTGACTCAGCATATGCGACAGGAGCAGTGCATGTGGAATTAGGACAATGGCTGAGAGCAGGTTTTCTCACTGCAACTAACAAACCTATACGGCATGAGGCTGAAATGAGAGAGCTTGCTGAAGCTCTGTTGTTGCCTAGCAAAGTGGCTGTGATTAAGTGCAAAGGTCATGGAGCAGGAACTGACAGGGTCACAAGAGGAAACAATGCAGCAGATCAGGCAGCAAAACAGGCAGCAGGCTATGTGGAGCGAATGATTTTTATGTGTTCAGAAACAGACTTGCCTCCCCCTGTTGATTGGACTGATTTGATGGAATTGCAAAACAAAGCCTCTCCACAGGAAAAAACACTGTGGAAAGCTAGAGGGGCGACTGACACAGGAGGAGTATGGAGAGGGCCTGACGGACGCCCCATACTGCCACCTGGACTGAGACAGACTGCCATGGAGGAAGCGCATGGGGTAGGCCATGTGGGGTGTCGTGACAAACTGTTATTAAATTTCTGATTAACACCTACATCCCTAGACATGGTTTTCCGAAAAAAAAAAAAAAAAGAAGCATGCTTTTGGTACTGTTTATCATCCACAATCTCAAGGAAAGGTGGAAAGGATGAATCAAACCTAAAACAAAAATTGGCTAAAATCTGTGCACAGACCAAATTTATATGGGTTCAAGTATTATCTATTGTATTGATGTTCTGGTAATAACGCCATATAATCCACACCCTATGAGCTTCTTACAGGTCGACAGTTTCCTGGACCAGCTGGCCGGCTGAGACTGAAGAAGCATGCAGTATGGTATTAATATAAACCATAATATAATGAATTTGAAGCTTTGGTGTTAGAATTTGTATTACAGGAGAAAGGAGAGATGGTGAGTCCAGAAGGAGCCACACACAGCTGAGTGGGTCCTCCTGAAGGTGATAAAAGGAAGTGGTCGGAGAACAAGGTGGACCGGTCCCTATCAGGTGACGGAACGCACCTCTCACGCGGTTCGGCTGAGAGGAAAGGGGAACACCTGGTATCACTGGAGCCAGTGCGCAGGCGCAGAGGAGCCTCAACGCTCTCTACAGGACGTCCAAACTGATCTGAGGGCACAGAAGTCTGAATCGGCTGATTCAGACACAGATCCTGTCACAAAAGGGGCAGAATAATCCCCTGACAGAGATCAAGGATCCCGGGTAGTCTAACCCCAGGGATCCGAAGAAAGAAGACGCATCCTGAGGACCAGAGGACCTGACGGGGGCTGGATGGACGAGGCAGACGGACAGAGACCCACCCGTGGACGGCTGAATGACACATTTTTGAACATTCTTACTGTAGGATAATTTTCATTATATTTGAGCTGTTAGGAGTATCTGGGGGCGGGAACGGTGAAAGACCGACCGATTAAAATACCCCCACATACTATGATGTATAACATGTATTTGTTTTCTTGTTAGGATAACTATATTAGGGTTGTTCATAATTTTTTTTTGATCTATTGGTTACACTGCGAGTTCCCTGGACAGAGGTGTAATACTACATATTCATTTTTATATTAATCTTTATACTGTTCTACTTGTTACTTATATTATTCTTATATTATCCCATTGTTGGCAGAGGACTTGGAGGACGATCTGATTTTCAATGCAGGGATTTAAACGTTGCCATCACGTTTCGTTTTATGTACTCACATGATATGTTTTTTAATACACTACATTTTTCACAGAGTTTTTCTTTTTTGCACCTTCATTAATGGTTTTGACACACATACGCACACACCGGGTGTTTGGATTTTACTCACAGTGTTGTTACATATAGATGTCACTTTTACCCATAGTTTTGTTTGATTACACACAGTGTTTTCTATTTGCTGATGTGACCGTTTGTTGTTTCTTTTGCTTATTTTGTGTTGGACTCTTAGTAGAGTCCAAAAGGGGGAATTGTGGGAATATATGGTTAAACTTGGTCAAAATATATGTCTGTCTGCATATATGGTAAAAGTGTATGGTTGTGCATAGATCCAGACCTCTGGCTGAGGTCATAAAGCATTCTGATGTTTAATGGTGTGTTTAGATATTCGAACTGCAAACCCCTAGTTGACCCAGAGATGTAACCAAAGAGACAAGATATACTCAAGGCCGTAACAGGAGGATCTGTGAAATACACACACACCCTCACATCTGAGATGTGAGTGGGAGAACTTCAATGTCTTTTAGTTTCGTATACGCCTTCCACCTTGTGATTATTGAATATGCATGTTTCACTGAAAAACATTACCTTTTATGCCTTTCTATGTAAATGTAACCACACCTTGTTGTGAGATTAATAAAACGAGCCTAATGCATGGGACGGACAGAATGCAAATGGTCAGCTGCAGGAGCAGATCGAGGGGTCTGTATTGAGCTGTGCATTCTCCCTTTATAAAGGCGAAACTGAAACTGATCAGTACTGGTTTTCATTCAATGTTCTGTGCTTCGGGGACGGAGTCTGGGAATCCGGGGTGACCAGATTAGGTCACAACAGGGTGGAGTATCTGTACAGCCAGACAGGCAAAACATTGACTCCAGTGCTCCAGAACCCTGAAGAGGAGGACAGGTTGGTGGAGCAAATAAATGACGAGGACCTGCAAGATGAGGGATTTCAGGAGGAGATCATGGAGGACATCACAGTGTCAGTGCTCTGTGAGGATGACCCCTGCCATGATCTTCAAAAGATCTTTGACAACCAGTCCTCAGGCCTCTGCTCCACCCCACCCATCCACGTCCAGTAATGGAGAAGGACAGCATCCTGCAAATGATGTATTTTCAGGTTTCAACGGCGGCAGAAGAGTCAGGAATTGAGTGTCCTTAATCAGGGACCGGCTCCATCTGCCTCAATTCCTGTGGCTCAAACCCGGCTTACTGCTCTGAGGGAACCACTGGATGAAGCACCAGTCACGTCAGGCCCAAGACACACATTGGTACTTCCACCAAATCAGGAAGGACAGGCTCCTCCTCTGCGGCCTGGTCGCCGGCGCATCAGGGAGCGCCCCATCACACCTGTGCCCACAGTACCTGGTCCCACAGCATCAGAAACTGCACAGCCTGTTTCAGCAGCTGGGTTAGGCACGTTAGTTCTGAACCCAAACATGACTGTGCCAGTGGTGATGGCAGCTTCTGGTACTGCAGCATCCGGTGCAGGCACAGCCCCGCTTCTTCCTGCGTCTGCTGCTCCTCTTCCTACTGTGTCCCGTTTCACTCAGAGGAACAGGCGGCGGCGGGCTCTGGAGGAGGAGAGTGGAGTCCAAAAAAGGAAGTATGTGAGAAGGGTTACCTTCAACACATGCAGCAAATGTGGGCATCCTAAAACAGCAGAGTTTGGCCACAGTAGATATGGTAATGCCACATTTTGCTCGCGTTCATCCAGTGGAATGTCTCTGGATGAGTGGCTGCGCCAGCAAAAACATCCACAGTAAACACTGTACAATGTTTGGCCTGTATATATTGTATATAAGCAATTTTCTTATGTTTAAATCAACAAGCCTGTCTGTCTTTATGCAGTGCTGTTGAATGTTATTGTATAATTGTACATTGTGTAATATTTGACCTAATATTTGACCTGTATATGTTGTATATATTTTCACATGGGTGAATGAGCTGAATAGTATTTTATAGTCCTGTATGCAGTGTGTGTGTGTGTATTCACTTGTATTTGTTTTATATTTGTTCTGATAAATCATATAAACATTTAAGATTCACTCTGATCTTCATCAAAGAAGCTCCCACACAAAAACACGTTGACTGCTCATTGTTCATATTATTAAACCATAAACAGGTAAACATCACAAGTCATTGGACGGGGCATATAAACTAAAAAACATCTGTTGATATTGTAATATATTTAAACATATCTAAACTAAGCTAAATCAATCATTAATTATTTTACGCACGTTGTGGGATTTAAACATTCCAACAACTCTATACATTGTTGCACAGACTACGGGTTCGAGTCCAGCCCATGGCAGATGATTTGTTTCATATTTCACTTAAACTCCTTTATAATGAACAGGAATATTGCCTCAATACCGCTACACGAGACGTTTGTCCGCGCACAGCGGGGCTCCACATTTTTCTCAACTTTTTCCCTTGCGTGCGACAGCGAGAAAATCGGACCCCTTCTTATGCTAAGCGAGCGCTCTACCATTTGAGCTAATCCCCCTTGTATAAAGGGTCAATTGCAAGTCAATCAGGACTCACTGCACTACATGAAGTGTACTAGTGAAGTATTGGAAGCATCAGACTTTTAATCTGAGGGTCCAGGGTTCAAGTCCCTGTTTGGGCAGAACACTTTGTACTCCCTCTTGCTTGTACTCCCCTTCCCTCTCTGTTAATGTGCTTGGACAGAGCTCTGTGAACAGCCAGCCTCTTTGTGTCTTGCCCTCCTTGTGCAAGGTGTCAATGGTCGTCTTTTGGGCAACTGTCAAGTCAGCAGTTTTCCTGTGGTTGTGCAGCCTACAGAACTAGACTGAGACCATTTAAAGGCCTTTGCAGGTGTTTTGAGTTCATTATCTGGTTAGAGTGGATCCAGGTGTCTTCAATATTGAACCTTTTCACATATTCTCATTTCCTGACCTACTGAATGTGGGTTTTCATTGGTTGTCAGTTATAACCATCAAAATTAAAAGAAATAAACACTTGAAAGTAGAATATCATCAAAAGGTTGATTTATTTCAGTAATTAATGACTACAGCTGGAGCAATGCACAGACTGTGGACTTCTCCATAGACTGATCTGTGTAGATAGGACACCAGGATTACTGTCCAAACAAAAGGTTCCACTGAGATTTGAACTCAGATCGCTGGAGTCAGAGTCCAGAGTGCTAACCATTACACCATGGAACCTCCACTATGTGTAAACCTGCCTGGAAGAGAACCAGAGACATGTCTTGTCCACTGAGTTTTTATGGCCTTAACCACTAGTCTTAAATTGGAATGTTTATGACACCATCAAGTGATGATCCTGTGTCAGGATGTTGAACAAGGTCACAGCTTTTGCCTTAAACATAAGCATCTTGTTTGAAGACAAACTTTGACAAACATTGAAGGCCAGTTTTTGGAGTAGTTGTTTGGTTTCTCCATTGTACAGATCAGAGCATGCCTCACTGCACTGGACTGCATATATCCAGGGGTGGACTGCATGTGTCCAGGGGTGGACTGCACATATCCAGGGGAAGCACTGCATATATCCAAGGGTGGCAGTAACAGTATTACAAATACTCAAGTTACTGTAATTAAGTAGTTTTTCTGGGTACTTGTACTTTATTTTTAAGCCAGTACTTTTACTTGTACTTAAGTACAAATGTAACAAAATAATGTACTTCGCTATTTTTAACATCACAATTTGTTACTGAGTACACTTATTATTTTGACTAATGACCGGCCTTTTCTTAACCAATAAAGATACCAGTTACAAACTGACCAACATGGCTGACATTTGACTGACTGACAGACAGTCCGTCCTATGACAGCCAGGTGCATGGTCACTGAAGGGGACATCTGATTGGACCCTTGGACCTGATATAAAAACCGTGTGGCGCGAACGACGGTCAGACCCTCCTTCATCAGCTTATGAGGTAAGACGCGGTTTGCTCCTCCTGCTTGTTGTTAGCTTACTAGCTTAACATGTTCATGCTGATAATGTTGCTACATGTTTAAACCTCTAACCCGGGGGTGATGGTGGGGGGGGGGGTGTTCTGGAGCCTATCCCAGCTAACTTCGGGTGAGAGGCGGGGTACACCCTGCACAGGTCACCAGTCCATCGCAGGGCAACACAGACAAACAACCATTCACACTCACACTCACACCTACAGGCAGTTCAGAGTGACCAATTAACCTAACTTGTCTTTAGAATGTGGAGGAAGCCTGAGTACCCGGAGAGAACCCACGCAGGCACAGGGAGAACATGCAAATTCCACACAAAATCGCCACCCCAGTCAGAATGGAACCAGGAACCTTCTTGCTGTCCTCTTGCAGTCCTCTGCGGCAGCACGGTGGTGCATCATGATGCATTTTGCAGACATGGGCCCCACATTTGGCACAGTAGCTCCACACTGGAATGCATGTCCTCAGGAAAACAAAAAGTTAAAGGTGCTTGTTGGAAGAATTCTACCTTAATTTGCTTTTTACTATTAATTAATTATAGTGTATGGTGATTAATCATTACTATCATAGTCCTGTGATCCTGTTTTATGATTGTGCTTGTGCCTATTCTAAGATGTGTGTATTCTGAGAAGTTGTGTCTGTCAGATAACAGAGGGTATAAGAAGGGAGCTGCTCTGAAAAGACCTTGAGCACTCCTACAGAGGCTGCTGTCTGTGTGTGTGACTGCTCCTTCCTGCAGGAATAAAAGCACTTGAGTGATGAACAGCTGATATTTCCTATCTGTTTTATTCCTAACATAAATTGGTCCTTCGAGCCGGATCCCAATACGCACTTCTCTGGCGGCTGCTTGATAGTGCACACTGACGAGGGTTCGCCTCCGCTAGAAGCAGGGAGCCGCTGGAGGAGGGAGAGCTGACGGGATCCTCATTTGAGGCTGCTCACTAGAGGCTGCTGATCATCCTGATCTCAGAGCAAAATGTGACAAATAGACACCTTTGTTCATTAGTGGGAGCATCACTTTGCAAGGGTGTAGTAGCATGGACGGAGGGGGCATGTCCCCACCAATAATCTGACCACCTCCTAAACAATGACAGATTCTCATTGGGTGCAGGAGGGGTTAAATTTCATTGGAATCTTAGGCCCCCACCAATGTCAAACGCAAATCTACACCCTTGTCACTTTACCATTTTTGGAACTCCAGTGAAATCTCCAGTTGCTGTCATCCATTTCCTCCGCTTGTTCTTCTTCCTCTTCCTCTTCCTCCTCTTGCTCTTCTTCTCCCTCTTCCTCCCCAGTGGTGCTGCCAAGGTCCTCCTCTGGACAATGGAAAATTCCTATGTGGATACTTCCTGGCTGTCAGAGGATGATGTGTTTTCATCAGTGGCCTTGGGGGACCTCAAAATGGCAGCAAGTGCCTCTTCAAAATTTAATCTCCTCTTCATGGTTGCGCGTGGTGGCATGACTGGCCAGATAAAACTGTACCATGTTCTTCTAGACTTCAAAGATGCACCTACATAAACATGGTGCACACATCCAATAGGAGAACGGACCCTCTGTATGATCTATCTTTTCATCATTTGAATTTACGTGCACGCACACATACACACAATATATTCTCAGCAACACTAACACCACTTGTTTATCAACAAACTTGATTGTTTTAGACTTTGATTTAACACACACACTCACACAAACACTCACATGCACAATATGATTCTCTATTGTCTCTTTTATATCAAGCTGAACACACCAAAACCATTTTTATGAAGTTCAGTTATTTTATTTCCTTGCATTTTGCAAAATTAGGTCTTTATAAAAACTGTGAGGGAGCTGTGCCCCCCCCCCCCCCCCCCCATTGTGTGTCATAACACCTAAAATGTGTTTTGTTTTGTTTTTTTAAAGGAAAACGTTCAAAACTATAAGGGATATGTTGGGAAAACATAATAATATGTCAGGATTAGAGTATATCAAAGATTTGCTGATATAATGGGAGTCAATTGGCCAAACGTGTACCTAAGGGTGCTGAACGTAACAAAAGTTTTTATCTCCCATTTTGTACAACTTGCGAAAATGGGGACAATTGATTTTTGTAAATAATCATAAAAAAATATCCCTGGCCAAGTTTTGTACATTTAGCCTTTAAACTGACAGAGATATTGAGAACCAAAATACAAAAAAAGCAAAATGTACACGTTTTGGCTCTAGGATGCCCAGAGGGTTAAACCCTTCTGGAAATGGTAAAAGCATTTTTGTAACTTCTATACAGATCCACAGTTTGCGAAACATCGCAGATTGACACTAAGAGGCAAGAGATGGTGTAAACTAGCACACAGAAAGATGTTTTATATAGGCTACTATGAATGAGCTGAGACACTCCATAAATCATGTGTACAGGTGTACCTGAAGGGGCAGATGAAAGCTACAGACAGCAGGTCATCAGCTCTAACAGAAGAGACGACTCAACAAAAAGGCACGAGACGTCGTACAATATGTGGTCTTAATAATACAGTTACATTGTTCTAAGTGTTTTGTTGTTGGATTTCAGTTACCACCCCCATGTACGTTGGTATCAGACGGTCAACTGTGCAGTTGCAAGAGTGATCTTGGTGAACCCAGAAAGTCAGCGCTGTGATTTCTTCTCTGACAGAGTCATCTACAGGTCTGTCAGGACCAGACCACCAGTGTTTGCTCACTCACTTTCATCACATCCAACATTCAGTGGAACGTTCTGTCCAGAGCATTTTACACTGGTGGTAGTGGGTACATGTTCGGCATGCCAGTCTGTAAACTAGACAAACAAACGGTGTCACACAGTTCCGGGTTACAGTTTAATGTAAAGGGCATCTCATTCAGTCACTTTCCTTTGGTGCTACTGTGATTGTTCTGTATTCTGTTGTTTCTGAATAATACAGCTGTCTCATAATTGGATTTAAAGGAAATCTACATTTAATTTGTGATTACATTATCATGAAATTTGATTGGCCTAACATTATACTAATTTAGCAAAGATATCTTACTCTGCTGCAGTTACATTCATTCATGTCAGGGAACAAACTTCTTTGTTTGCACAGACTCAATATACCCGCCCTCATTTGTGTCAGATTTTCATTGTATACATTACATAACAGTAGAATACAGCTTGCCCATCTGATTCCTAAGACCTTCTATCAGCAGCAAATATGTAACTTGGTTGTTGGTGCATTTCTTGACTGTCAGTATACATGATTCCTTGTGGTTGCTCACCTGTGGGAAGCTTCCAAGGAATTATAGTGGTTTATTGGTTCACCCTGACAAAGAATGAGGAGGGATATAGGGGGAGATTATAGAGTTTGAGAGATGATCATGAAACAATGTAGAATATTAATGTTCCCTTTTGTGTTTTTGCAAATTGAAATCGTAAATTGCCTTAAATGCTTCCGAATTGCAAACAAGTGACCTGGTATGGAGGAAACTTGGAGTGTGTTGATGCCCTCTTTTTGTTCTGCAGTGGCAGAGTGAATGGTCGTCAGTACAGAGCCGACCTGGAGCTTTACCAGAATATTGTTGCTGAACAGTGCTGCTGGGAAATGAAGTCCAACCAACCCGTTCTCAAACTAGTCAAACAGCAGCAGGGACACTGGGAAAGACTTGTCAGGACTAAGGTACTCAACTTGTGTTCAGTCTACAGCAGAAATATAGAATTTTTCCACATCATCTTTTGATTGATTTCAAAGGTGATTTATCTTTCTAGAATATTTTTGTGAAAATGTTACTTTTGAATTATTAGTCAGTTGGAAAAAATATTCTCCCTTGCTGTCAAAGTAAATAGTGGCCAGTATAGAGTAAGTAATAAGAGTAATCAGAGTAAGTAATTCTCACGAAATACTAAGTGGTATCAAGAAGTATGAAAAAAAAACATATAAAATAAATAACATAAAAAAAAACTATGAAACCTGTAGTAATATACAAATGGTCCACCAGAGGGAGCCAGCGCGAGTGCGCACACACACATATATATATATATATATATATATATATATAGAGAGAGAGAGAGAGAGAGAGAGAGATAGAGAGGGAGGGAGAGAGAGAGCGAGGGAGAGAGAGAGAGAGGAGAGAGCAAGAGGGAGAGAGAGAGGGAGGGAGAGGGAGGGAGAGGAGAGAGAAAGGGAGGGAGGGAGGGGGGGAGAGAGGGAGGGAGAGAGAGAGAGAGAGAGAGAGAGGGGGGAGAGGGAGGGAGAGACAGGAGAGAGAGAGAGGAGAGGGAGAGAGAGAGGGAGAGAGAGATGAGGGGAGTAGAAGGGAGGAATGAAGAGAGGAAAGGGAGGGTAGGAGAAGGGAGAGAGAGACATGAAGAGAGGGAGAGTTGAGAAGAGAGAGCGATGAGCGAGATAAAGAACGGACAGACCAAGTTATGTTACAAATTTAGAATTCAAATGTAAATGGTTTCTGAATCCATCACCAGAACCCTGAGGAAAACACATTTACTACCCTTATGTGTCATCACGAGGACAAAATGGGTCCGCCTTCTAAAAACGTGCGCCTAAAAACCTGAGACAGATTCATATTTTTTCTGGCATCAATATGTGGAACAACTTCACGGACGGCTCAGAATACCAAACATGACATCATTGGAGGAGTTTAACACTTTAAACATGCCAGGTTAGATTGCATGAGGCAAATATTCATGTAAACATGCACAAAACAGTTATGTTACAAGTTGGGAGGCTCAGGCATGATTTATATCTGTCATGGTCAAAGTTGATCCAAAATATTGAGTTGGAGTTATTAGTGTTTGTATTGCAGCAGTTTTAAAATGGTGTTTTCCACTTAGGTCCATTAACTCCTATTATAATACTACATTTTAATATCAGAGCCTAACAAACATGGAATCATGCATTTCTTAATGTAAGGGTTTCATTTGTGAGGACATGTCAAAGTTCATGATCATAAATTCAGCTTCACATTCTTCATTTCACTGCTTCTAAGACAAAAACATGTTCTGACCTGAAATCACAGTCAGTGATTCAAATGAAAGTGAAACATCATCAACATTTAAAGCACAAAGTTGAAGCTGCTGTCACTTCCACACACTCTGCTTCTACACACAGCACAGACTCACTGAGGAACCAGAACCCAACCAGAACCCAAACCCAGCATGTAGAGGCTGAGTGAATGTGGTGCTGAAGGTGTGGAGGTGGATCAGTGTGTCAGAGGAGACTCTGTAGAAGGACAGAGTGCCAGCAGGACAGTCCACATACACTGCTGCTCTGTGAGAGACAGAGGAGGAGGAGATGGATGTTCCTCTGTTATTGTGCCAGACAGAGTAACCAAGATCAGAGCAGATCAGACTCCAGGACTGATTGTTTCTTCCAAACATGCAGTCATCACTGTCTCCTTTCCTTCTGATTCTTCTGTAACTCACTGATATATGAACCTCTCCTCTCCACTCGACCTCCCAGTAACAGCGACCAGTCAGAACATTTCTACACAGCAGCTGATCCCAGTAGTCAAATCTGTCTGGATGATCAGGATATGGCTGCTCCTCTCTCACATGTGTCACCTTCCTGTTGTTGTCAGACAGTTTGAGCTTTGTGTGCACTGAGTTTGTGTCGACTTCAAGTTGACAGAAATCTGATGGAGAGAAAAAGACACAGCTGCAGTTTATCATCTGACACATCTGATGGCTTCATTCTGTCTTTACTGACTGATGTGTTGTTCATTCATACAAAGTTTATCATCAGACTTTTTGTCACTAATGTTTGAATGAACAAACACACAACTATCAGCTTTGTGTTCAAACACAAACTGGATATTTGCAGCAATGTGAGTAAAGACAGACGACACATTTAGAACATGAGAAGAACAGCAGCATCAACTGTATCATTGGATAAAGAGCATCATCCAAAAGCTCCATACAGGAACACACACAACTACACACACAGACACACACACACTGATTTTCAAAATAAAAGCCTCCAAATCATTACACACCTTACTAGGCCTGGTAAACTACACACAAGCCACCCAGAAATATGCAGACACACACTATACACACCTGCCAACACACAGACACACAAACATGGATTTTCAAAATAAAAGACCCTGCACAATAACAGGATATGGCTGACGTGTAGATTTTCAAAATAAAACACTTAAACATGTTTTAACATGCATTAGGGAGTGTCCCCAACCCCCCCCCCCCCCCCCCACACACACACACACACACACTTACACAGACACACACTGATTTTCAAAATAAAAGCCTCTAATTCATTACACAGCTAACTAGCGCTAGCCACCCCTACAAATTATACATCAAATCGACCGGCTCGGTCAGGACTACTACCCTCTGAGGTTTGGTAGCGATCGGATAAACGGTGTTTGAAAAAATCCAGAAAAACTGCGATCGACCCTCCCCACATGCATCAAATCACTGTCAAACTTTGAAGGCATGGCGTTTGGGCATGCTTTCACACAGAACCTTCATTCAAAATGTAAAATGTAGATAAACATTAGACCTCTGACATATTGAGTCCCCATGTCTGTGCCACTTTTTGTTTTGACAGGCAAGCCACTTAAGCTGACCTAACCCCCCTCATAGGAAATAATGGGAAACTGGTGAGATCCCTGACAAAACCCAGCTAACTTTGGAACCCTATCAGTCTGGCATGCCTCTACACAGAATATTCATTTCAACTGCAAACTGCTCATAAGGAGTTGGACTTTATCATATTGAGTCCTCATGTTCATGTCTTTTACCAAACTTCATAAAATAGCAGCCAAAGTCACATCCACATCTTTAGGATTCCTCCATTCAGAATGAATGGAGAAGCATGGGGCCTATTAAACCTTATATAAAACCAATCAGAAACACTGTAAAAGCATGAAATGTCATCAGTGGCATCTTTCACATCTGCCGGTGATCAGGAATGAGGTTTGGTGGTATATAATGGGGCGGACCGGCAGCAGAGTGTGGGTGAGCGTGCATTGGCCCACTCAAAATGTCTTGTGAAATTTTCTAGGTTATATATACAGTAGTTATTTCTATTTTCTTTCCTGTTTGGTTCTTCTGTCCTTATGTTCCTTTCTTTGGTTGGGATTGTTGGTGCATTATCATTGAGGGTTTTTCCTGTAGAACAGACCAAAAGTCCAGTTCATATGTTCACTGGGCCGAAGCCTCTGGCATAAAATCAATAATGTCATAATATGCCACCAGTACTGTTGTCCACAGGATGAAATCACACCTTTAAAAATGATTATTATTGATATATATTTAACATTTCACCACAAGATGGCAGCAAACATGGTCAAACTCTCACCCTGTTTGCCAGTGATCTGTGTTTTTTTATTGCCCATTTCTAAAATGGCAAGTGTGAGTAAGAAAAGTAAGGTTGACAGCGAAGGCCGAAGTTTCAGGACAAGTGGAAATGGAAGAAGAATGTGAGGGCAAGACATCTTGCACATTGAAACCTGTGTTGGAGCCAGACCTGCCCCCTTTACTGCAGCTGAGAGCCCAGTCTCTTCCTTCTCATCAGAGGTCCCTCGTTAATCGCGGGGTTACGTTCCAAAAATAACCCGCAAAAGGTGAAATCCGTGAAGTGATGGGCTTTATTTTTTACAGTTATTCTAGATCAGACCTGGTGCTGCGTGACTATGCTGAAATGTACTGTAAAGCGTGAAGAAACTCCAAGGCACATTCAGATGTTACCGCGCTGCTGCAGCCGAAATATTTCCTCTTCATCTGTTCTTAAAAAGCTCAGATCTTGTCCAACTTTCAGAGCTTTGGGATTTGATCGTTTTTAAAACTAGTTTGAACTCTAATGGTTTTCTTCTGTAAAAATATCTTTACATCATCTGCTGCTCTGTGCGGAGTGTGTGTGTTTCAACATACAACCAGCACACACTCAGAGTAGAGCTGGACACACACAGAGGACAGAGGAGTGAGCACTAAATGACAGCAAAAGACTCTTACCAGGGTTCCCCACACACAGACCAGTTCACATCATCAACTCCCTCCGCCACACATTGATTCTGTGTTTTTTTTCCGCCAATGCGATTTTATAATATAGCTATAATTCCGTTCATTCAACGCCGCGCAACTCTCTCTCTCTCCCTCCCGTCCGCGTTCACACACACACATAAGCGCACATGCATGCGCACACACCGAGAGCAGCTGATCCGCCCGCTCCTCCTTTCAATGCACCATGACTGACGCCTACTGACTGTTGAAGGAAAACCCGGACCGGCGGATATGCTCACAGAGAAGACGGCCAACGTTATTGATAATGGAACATCGCGCACCCATTTATTAATCAGTTAGTTGCCTTGTTGTAACTTTAGTAGTTCCATATATCTGATTATAGTATTTATGCTATTAATGTATTTATGTGGTTAAATCACATTATTTATTTGAACCTTTATTTGAGCAGAAAATTTCATTTTACAGAAGAAGAACAGGCGGACACATGAGGTCAGTGTTGAGTTCATACAGCGAAATAAAAACCTTCAGCTTCAGATGTTTGTGGAATCCATTCCTTAGATTAGAACTAAACTAGGCTCAAATTAAAGTAAGAACTTTAATTTCAATTCGGTGAGTCATCCAGGAAACATGAGAAAGGACAGGTCTGTCTGAGCAAACTCATTCTACTGGCCTGTAATGTATGGAGCTGAGGTGGGGGAAGGTCCAGGCAGGGTTCAAGTAAGCATGTATTTATTCGTCTTATCACTCAGAACTAACTGAGGGAATTAAGATTTAACTGAATCCATTCAAAATGCTTCTTGTAGCTTTAAAACTGTCATAGATAAGCATGCAGGTGTATATTTAACCTTTATAAACCCCAATGACCAACTCTCCGACCGATGTGACACCGAGATGCCCCCACACACTGCTTACAGTGATGAAAATGTAACAAGAGCATATTTATAAAGGTAGACACTGTGCCAGTGATCTCCAATTCAATTCATATTATTATTGATGAAAGAAATGTGGCCCTTTGCTTTTCTAATGGAAGTCTATGTGGCCCTCAAAAAAATTGCCCACCCCTGCCCTAGATGCTTTAAGGCTGTGAACCCCTCACTACACACTTTATACTCCTTTCTCTCCTGTTCAAACACTGTCAGAGTTCAAACCTTCATAAAAATAAGTCCAGTGTTACAGAATGAAACCAAAGCACAAAGCAAAATAAAAGGAAATATAATAACTGAAGATTAAACAATGGTTTGTGAAATGGAAGTTGTGGCGGCTGCACTAAAATGAATGATAAGTTAATGTGGTCTGTTCAGAGCTGTCAGTAAAAGCTTGTTTAACTGGTTTCGGCTGTCCCGCCTAACAAATGAAGAGATTGCTTCCAAAACGCTATAAATCCAGAAAAAAGTGTTTTCTTTCCAAAAAAGGGTTTATATGAAACTTCTAGTTTATGTTTCAAACTGTAATATATCATCATGAGTTTGTAATAACATCAAAAAATCTGATCTATATTTTGATTTTAAACATTTATTAAACAATCAAATCTTTTTTCCACCCAAAAAGCTATAAATCCATTTCATCACAAAACTCATTTTATGTATTTATATATGTATTTCTAATAATATTATTTCGCCGGCTGTCAGTTGATCCGCATGACAAAAGTTTTTCTCTTTAGTATGTGAACAGGAAGTGGCCGGTATTTTCCCTCCAGCTGAGTTTCGGGATTCTGTTTGGAAGGCTTCCACTTTTTTCAAATGGAAGAAAAGAGGACTGCCTCATAGATACTGTCAAAGTTATTCATGTCACACAGCTAAAACACTCATTTAAAAGACGGCTGGACATACTTTCTATCTACTGACAGGGCTCCGCCATGACAGTTGGAAAGCTGCCCCGTGATTGGTTGAATGGAAATGCTGCATTGTGCTGAAAATTAGGACTGGCGTTTGTAGCAGTGACAATGACAAAGCTGGAACCTAAAACTCCTGCTGGGGAGTAATAAACTCCAGTAAACACGAAAGAAATCCAACCGCCGAGGCTGCGCTACAACAGCTCTGATGGACTGATAGAACACTGACTCATGCACAATAACATGAGGAAAGACTGAGTCAAACTTACACTTCCTCAGCCCAGGTTTTAACCTCTGCTCTCCACCATGCTCCACCCTGCAGGAAGAAACACAGTCAGAATGATTTTCTAACCAACATGAGTCCAAACTGCTGATCAACATGAAGCAGAGTTCCTCAGTTTGTCAGAGACACACAAACAGACTGAAACTCATCTGTGTCGACTCCAGAAGAGTCTCTCCTGATCTGCTCTGTGTTTATTCATGTCCTCCATTCTGTGAAATATTGCTCTCTGTCAGTGCTTTACTGTAAAATCCTCTTCATGCAGCAACAGTGTAGGTTTGATCTCAGCATTGTGCATTTATCCAAAGCAGCAAACAAGCCACACTGTCTCTGACTGTTTGTTCCTTTCACTCTATATGCAAACACAAGCCTGGTTCACATGTGTCATGGATGGAAGAGTTTCTGACACACTTCAAATAAATACATTCACTCATGTCTGTGTGTAGTTTTTACAGTGATAATATTGTAGTGTCTCCCTGCTCTCTGTCTCTGACTGAAGGAACTCCTCCTTCTACCATTGTGTTGTTGTCTCCTCTGAAGCTTCACATATGGATTGTTTCAGGAACATTTGCTTGTGGAAATAATTCACTGGTTTTTACAGCTGAGGACATTAATAAGTAGGGCATCATTTAGTATTTGATCTGCACTAAGTGTGACTGAAAATCAGTCTGTTTGTATTTTGACATGAAGAACGTGTATAAAGAAAAGTGAAGTTAACATGATGGACACTTAATGATGGAGGAAGATGAACATCAGGGATCAGTGATTATTTCTTCTCTGCAGTTTCAGTCCATCCATCAACAGCTGTGGATATATGAGCTAAACTGACAGACTGAGGAGGACTCATGCTCTGTGGTCTCTGTGTACCTGAGAGTCTTCAGACTACAATCTGGACTGTTGAGTAAAGCAGACAGCAGCTCCACTCCTGAGTCTCCTGGATGATTGTAGCTCAGGTCCAGCTCTCTCAGATAGGAGGGGTTGGAGGTCAGAGCCGAGGCCAGAGAAGCACAGCCCTCCTGTGTGATCAGACAACCTGACAGACTGGAGGAACAAAACATGTCATGAACTCAAGAAGAAAGAAGGAAAATCCAACAGATCTTCAACATGAACATGAAGCAGAATTTAACTGATGATCAACAAGCTGGATCCTGACCTGAGAGTCTCCAGTCTGCAGTCTGGACCCCCTAATCCGTGAGACAGCTGCTTCACTCCTGAATCCTGCAGGTCGTTATTATTCAGATCCAGCTCTCTCAGACTAGAGGACTGGGAGCTGAGGACTGAGGACAGAGCTTCACAGCTTCTCTCTGAGAGGTTACAGCTGCTCAGTCTGAAAGAAATGCAAATTAGTTGTTATTGATGAATGAATGGAAATTTGTTGTGAATAATGACAATAAAGATCTTTTTACTTGTGTAGAATTCAGTGCACATTAGTGTCTGAAAGCCTCCACATGTCAACACATGAACTGCATGTAGAAAAGCTTCAAACATAATGTTAAGGTATGCATTTAAATGATCAACAACCAGATCCTGACCTCAGTGATTCCAGACCACAGTCAGCACTCTCCAGTCCAGCACAAAGAAGCTTCACTCCTGAATCCTGCAGGTCGTTATTATCCAGGTCCAGCTCTCTCAGACTAGAGGACTGGGAGCTGAGGACTGAGGACAGAGCTTCACAGCTTCTCTCTGAGAGGTTACAGCTGCTCAGCCTGAAAGAAATGAAATGTGTACATTTAACAATACTGAATAATTGTAAGAAGTAGAGCAGTGCAATGAAAAAAACAATTCTACAACATGAAAGGACACTATTGTCTAAGCTTAGTAATGTCAGTGGTTATAATTTGTGAATTATGTTTGTACATTTTTATTATTAATCATCTGTCATTTCTATGGCAGAGAACAGGAATCAGCCAATCAGAAAAAAATGTATTGTTGCCAGGTGAGGTCTGAGATTCAGCTGCAAGCACACGGTGCAGCAGACGTTATGGCATATAGGGCAGGCCAGGAGTGAGAGACAGGGAGCGGGTTTCCTTCTATATTGATCCTCCCTCTGTGTTTCAGTCACTTCATGTGAACTGATTGTGTGCTGATCAACACAAGCAGACACATCAGCACAGATTCATGTGAACTAAGTTACCTGTTGTGCAGCTTTTTTTGGAGGCTTTGGGTAATCTGTTTCTAATCTGTTTAATCTGATCTGTTCTGTGAAGTCTCTAAAACCTGACAGTGCAGCTGATGGCCTCATTGGGAATACAGTGAAACAGAAATGTGGTTTTTGTGGTTAAAGTCATGGTGGCACAGAGGTAGACAGTAACAGATGTAAACATTTTGTTCTAATAACCTGTTAGTGTAGTGCCACCATGAGGCTGACAGAACTGTTTCATTTTCAGTTGGTTTTATATTTGTCATCATGGCTTAAAATAAATAAGGAGTTATTGAATCTCTCAGTAATAGTTGTTGAGTTAACCCTTTACTTCTGTCAGTATAATAGCTGTTGAAATCCACCAGAATGCAGGAAATGGCTTCTACTTCATCCAAAATATTCTGGGGGAGGTAACTCTGATACTTTTCCACATTAAAACCATACAGCCTGTCCTTATTAGCTTTAGATATGATTCCAGCCTCAGACCTTTATGGTGTATTTCCAGGCTATTCTTTAAGGTCAGTGACTTCATATTGTTCATCTTCAGCAGTTTCTGTTTCATAACTTCCTAATGTTCAAAGGTTTTCTACTTTTCACAATAAAACAGCTTCATCTATTCAAAGTGTTTCAGCAACTTAAATTCAGACTGCAGATTCTCCAGCAATTCAGAGCAATCCTTCACATCATTCAGAGCAATGCTTCAGCTGCAGCAACCAAACTCACATTTTCTGCAGGAAATGCTTTCTAGTTAACTTTGTGTTCATAGTGTGTCAATTCATATTTTCGTCTTGTTTAATGAGCTGCAGTTTAATGTTATAGATGTACTTGCACAATCCATCATCATTTAATCTCTTGAGTGAAGCCTACATCTAGAAGGTTTCATTCCTAAATGTGTTTTGTTTGTAACCCAGTTTAAAATCCCCACATGTTTTAATGAGTGTTGATCATTTCAGTTCAAGTTTAAATGTGTAAGCATTTAAAATGTGATTTCAAAGGGTAAAAAAGTGTTACATGTTTGTTGTGTTATGTTAAAGAATGTTGCTGAAAGATGTCCCACCAGCATAGATGGGGTTAATAACAAGTGACAGGACCGTGAGCACAGTGAGACACAGACTAGGAGAGGTGTGTCGGAGAAACATGTGTAACACAGAGATTTTCTGTCTTCATTTCTAAGTTAGCAGTGCACAAAACAGTGTGTAACTTGTGTCTTAAGGTTGTTGACAGGACAATCTGTGAGAAGAAGTCTAGCAGCATACTGAGAGGCGGGAAGACTTTCAGCACGAAGTTCAGACGGTTTATGTTTGGTGCTAAAGCTAAAGCTAGCTGTTAGCCACCTGGAAGAATAGATTCAAGTCAGTTGATGACAAGTGAAGGGACTTTTTCTAGCTCTAGTTGGACTCACTCAGTCGACTGTTTGAGGAGCTCATCTGCTGTTTTCCACCTGAGGACAGAGAAGAGACGCGGACGGAGGTTGGAGCCACTAGGACTTGGGAGTTTCTTCCGGCAAGAAGAGAGGATAGAGACAGTAGACGGAGTCTGTGGTGAGATGCTGATGCTGAGCCTGCTCCTGTGACTGTTGGAGGACGGGACTGGAACACCTCAGGTGCTTGTTTTATTTTGCTCACAGAGTGAAGCGGCCATTAAGTTTTGGGCGTCCACGAACACAAGCACCGCATCAGGCCTGCTGCGGTATATGTCAGTCTGTAATCATTTAAGTTGCTGCTTTATAGAGTGTATTAAGGTGTGGGGGCCACAACTTTTGTTTAAGTGACCTTGAGGTTGGTAAACTGAGTTTCTGAATTCATTAGAGGGTTAAGAAAAAAGGTTATATTGTGTTTTTGCCTCCAAACAGCTGGAGTGTTTTTCTTTAAAAAAGTGACATTTGATGTTTAAGGCTCCAAAACAATATTCTAATTTTATTTTCATGTCTTAGTTCACCAGCATTAACCTTTTCTTAAATAACAGAGAATTATTTTTCTAAAACCTTGTGTTGTGTTACTTATTACTCACCTGAGAAAGGGCAGGGATTCAATTGCAGAGACATATGCAGACGTAGTTAAGATCTTCATTAAAAATATAATTTAAAGATGGCCATTTGATTGATGGGTCAAACACTGCACTTGTGTGTATTAAAGGGACATCCAAGATAATAATTAAAACTGAGTTAATCAGGGTTAAGAAACATTGGATAAATACTTTAAAAGAACCTAAAAGCCTGCCCTCATCTGTAATGTGGTGAGAGTTGCTCCTCTGGCACTTCCTGTGTTTTTCATTTCTTGCTCGTTTCCTTGTTTTTGTTCTTTCCAGGCGCTATGGTCCAGCTGGGTGGAGTCGTGGCTTCTTCTCACCTGGGTTCCGTTTCCCGTCATTCCGCCGGCTACTTAAGCGCCGCCTCCCTTCTCCTCGGCGCCAGTTCTTCACTGCTATTTTCGTACTAAGCAACCAGCCACCTTTCTGTCCGTTCCAAGTGACCAGTGACTTACCTTGTTTTTTGCCTAGGCCTCCAGCCACGCCACCTGGTTGTTTCTCGCCCTGGACCTGAGTTGTGCTTCGCCCTCGTGGTTGTTTTTCGTTCCTCCTTCAAGTTACCTCGTAGTTCGCCCTTGTGGTTGTTTTTGGTTATATTTTGGACTCAGCTCAGTTTTCTCCTCAGTGGTAGTTTTTTGTTTTCTCTATTAAAGTGAGTAAATGTACCTGCTTCTGGATCTCCATCTGTGATCGCACATAACATCATCAATATGACTACAGAGGGGAGCGCTACATGTTGTTGAAGTGTTTTCTATATTCACACATGTTTGTCGGAAATATTTTACACCAGAAAGTTCCAACAATTTTATTTTGGAACTCATTTGTACTAGTTATATCTACAACTCATGCTGATATACAACTGAAAACAAAACCATGCTGCATCTCAAAGAGCTTCAGTAAACCCAAACCTTACACCTTATACACATGTCTGTGGTCCTTTTCTGTCTGTCAGTCCTGACAGATGATTTAAAAACTGGACCTCAGCCTAATAATAACATTAACTGACCTGAGAACCTGCAGTATGCAGTGAGGACTGTCCAGTCCAGCACATAGCTGCTTCAGTCCTGAATCCTGCAGCCTGTTCCGGTTCATGTCGAGCTCTGTCAGATGGGAGGGGTCGGACTTCAGAGCTGAGGCCACAACTTCCCAGTGAGTCTCTGAGAGTTCACAGTCAGAAAGTCTGTGATGACAGAAATATCAGAACATTATGAAAGGGACACTTTAAGTAGTAGCAGTGATCTCATTTGATCTGACTGTTTGACATGTAACAATAGTTCTGATCATTCTCATCGTCTCATTTTGACAGTGTATTTCACTTTATTCCTCTGTTGTAGGTTCTTCCAGCTGATATTGCTGAAAGATAAATTCTTCTCTTTCATGCAGAGACTTTAAAGAGTTATTCTGTTGTGTGACATCCTGATTGAACTGTTTGTGTAATGGTATGTGTCTGCATGTTTGCATACCATGATGTTGTGCTGCAGTTTTTGCAGTCTTTGTATCTATGTAGTTTGTGCAGCTCTTTGGCCACATGCAGCTGTTTTAACTACAAATAAAGACACATTTATTGTCCATTCATTTAACAGCTTCAAACAGAAACATACAAAACAATGTTTTCACAGTAGAAGAACATCTGAGACAAAAACACAGCTGATGTGATGTGTCAATGAACACAAGGAGCTCTGTTAGAGAGAAACACACAGTGTGAATGTGTCTAAGAACTAAACCAGTAATCTACACTGATTGGTCACATCTGGACTCACCTGAACTTTCTGCAGTTCCTCACAGCTGGAAGCAGTCTCAATCGTCCTTCTGTTGTTGTGTTGTACTTCATCAGGTCTAGCTCATCAAGAACCTCCTCTGACATCTGCAGCATGTAGGCCAGAGCTGAGCAGTGGATCTCAGAGAGTTCCTTCTCTGATCTGGTCTCTGACTGCAGGAACTCTTGGATCTCCTGATGCACTGAGAGGTCGTTCATCTCCATCAGACAGTGGAAGATGTTGATGCTTCTGTCAGGGGACACTGTATGAGTGCGTCTCTGTTTCAGGTTGTTGATGGCTCTCTGGATGGCCTCTGAACTGATCTCTGTCTGACCCAGCAGGTCTTTTAAAAGTCTCTGGTTTGACTGCAGGGAGAGACCATGAAGGAAGCGAACCATCAGGTCCAGGTGGCCAGTTTCACTGTTCAGAGATTTCTCCATGACTCTGTCCAGGATGTCATCCAGAGATGACCAACTTTTCTTTCCCAGGAAGTTCACCAGCTCTTCATCGTCCCCATCAATGAAACAGCGTATGAGGTGGAAAGCAGCCAGAAACTCCTGAACGCTCAGATGGATGAAGCAGAACACCTTGTCCTGGTACAGGCCTCTCTCCTCTTTAAAGATCTGTGTGAACACTCCTGAGTACACTGAGGCTGCTCTGATATCGATGCCACACTCTGTCAGGTCTGACTCATAGAAGATCAGGTTTCCTTTCTGCAGCTGATCAAAAGCCAGTTTTCCCAGAGACTGGATCATCTTCCTGCTCTCTGGACTCCACTGTGGATCTGTTTCAGCTCCTCCATCATACTTGATCATCTTCACTTTGGTCTGAACCACCAGGAAGTGGATGTACATCTCAGTCAGGGTCTTGGGCAGCTCTGCTCTCTCTCTGGTTTCCAACATGTCCTCCAGAACTGTAGCAGTGATCCAGCAGAAGACTGGGATGTGGCACATGATGTGGAGGCTTCGTGATGTCTTGATGTGGGAGATGATCCTGCTGGCCTGCTCCTCCTCTCTGAACCTCTTCCTGAAGTACTCCTCCTTCTGTGGGTCAGTGAACCCTCTGACCTCTGTCACCACGTCCACACAGTCAGGAGGGATCTGATTGGCTGCTGCAGGTCGTGTGGTTATCCAGAGGCGAGCAGAGGGAAGCAGCTTCCCCCTGATGAGGTTTGTCAGCAGCACATCCACTGAGGTGGACTCTGTGACATCAGTCAGGGTCTCATTGTTCTGGAAGTCCAGAGGAAGTCGACACTCATCCAGACCATCAAAGATGAAGACCACCTGGAGGTGCTGAAAGCTGCAGATTCCTGCCTCTTTGGTTTCAGTGAAGAAGTGATGAACAAGTTCCACCAAGCTGAACTTTCTCTCTCTCAGCACATTCAGCTCTCTGAAAGTGAATGGAAATGTGAACTGGATGTCCTGGTTGGCTTTGTCTTCGGCCCAGTCCAGAGTGAACTTCTGTGTTAGGACTGTTTTCCCGATGCCAGCCACTCCCTTTGTCATCACTGTTCTGATTGGTTCCTGTCTTCCAGGTGAGCCTTTAAAGATGCCTTCTGGTCTGATGCTTGTTTCTGGTCTGTGTGCTTTCCTGGATGCTGCTTCAATCTGTCTGACCTCATGTTCCTCATTGACCTCTGCAGTCCCTCCCTCTGTGATGTAGAGCTCTGTGTAGATCTGGTTCAGAAGGGTCGGCTCTCCTGCTTTAGCGATCCCCTCAAACACACACTGGAACTTCTTCTTCAGGTTAGACTTGAGTTTACGTCCACACTCTGCAGCAGGAGTTCCTGAACAAACAATAAATGTCATTAATAAGTGAACGCTACAATAAATGTGTCAAATAAATATTTTCTGTCTCCATGAAATCTGTTCATTAGTTGTAGACAAACAGTTTGTGTTTTCAGTCAGAAGAATTCACAGATGTCTGCATCATATTAACAGCAGAGTGTGTAAATGTAAACTTCATTTCCTCTTTCCATCATGTTAAAGCTCTTAAATCCTCTTACTGCTCTGCAGACGCTCAGCCAGCTCCTCCTGCTTCATCCTCCTCAGGAAGTGCACTGTGATCTGCACTAATGACTCTCTGCTGCTCCTCTGCTCTTCATCCTCCTCATCCTCCCTCTGACTCTCTGAGCATTCTGGGTAATCTGGACTCAGGAGCTTCTGGATCTTCTTCAGCTCATCCTTCACAAACCTGACAATGTTCTCCTCCAGCAGCTGGAACAGAACAACAGAGTATAAACTCTCAGACTTTGAGGAGCAGAATAACAGTTTAGTGTTTCATGATATTACAGCTTATGTTCATACATGTATTACTTGAATCTACAACATTAGATATGAAGTGTTGTGTATGCACAGCTGCTGTAGTTATAAGTATTACTACCACAGTTCTGTCTCTGAGCTCTTCAGGCAGCTCCTCTGACCTCATGATCCTCATGTGCTCTAACATGCACTGTGAGCTGTAAGGTCTTATACAGACAGGTGTGTGTCTGTCCTCATCAAGTCCAATCAGTATCATCAAAGACAGCTGGACTCAGATGAAGGTGTAGAACCATCTGAAGGATGATCAGAAGAAATGGACGCACCTGAGTTCAATATATGAGAGTCACAGCAAAGGCTCTGATACTTAGGACCATGTCATATTTCACTTTGTCTTTTTAATACATCTGCAAACATGTCAACAACTCTGTGTGTTTCTGTCAGTATGGGGAGCTGTGTGGACATTAATGAGGAAAAATGAACTTCAATGATTTTAGCAAATGGCTGCAATATAACAAAGTGAAACATTTAAGGGGGTCTGAATACTTCCTGCACCCACTCTGTGTATATATAGTTTTAATTGAGGCAACTGGACTCAAGGATTGTGTTTGAAGACGTTTGGCCACTCCCCCGAGTGGCTTCCTCAGTTCTGCCGAGTGGCTCATCACATTATGGTAACATCTTTGCAGAGACACAGTCATGCTGTCTACATTTTAACAATGCTATGTGACGATGCTGTAAATGTGTCTTCACATCACCTGAGCTGCTCTGCACTGTGTGTGCTGGTTGTATGTTTCACCATATTTCAACCAAAGAAGACATGGACGCACATCCCCTCCACTCTTCGCCTTGCTCAGGGGTCAGGCTCTGGGTCTCTGTAGAGCACCAGGACTGTTGTGTTGTAGTTAGAAGCTGTTTGTACTCACCATAAATATGGCGTCCTGAGCAGGAGTCTGAACACTGGGTTGCTGCAGTCTGTGACAGAAACATCAGCATTTAACAACACAATCACTTCACTAAGTGTTTTGATGTGTTTTCACTTTAAACAGACACACAACAGTCAACAGACTGGTGACAAACAAGCATTGTTGTATTAAAAATGAAAACTATCCCAACTCCACACATCCAGCTCATGTTGAACCTGTTGCTGCTGCTTTAATGACTGAAGCACAGCTTTAAGAGTTCCATTCCACTTCCACTGTCATCATATGTTCACATTGATTTAGACCAGGGGGGTTCAATTAAAGTCCCTGAGGTCCAGCTGTTCACATTTCCTCCAAGTCAAAGGTCTGAACTGATGTCTAGCTTGTGTCTTATTAGCTTCCCCTATGTCCACATGTTCATATGTTTCAGTAATATCTATTGTCAGTTTTCAATGCAGGAAATGTTTACCTGGGGCACAGCTAGCTCTGTTACCATGAATAAAAGTAGTCCCAGGCAAATACATTGAAGGCCTTTATTTCAGATGAAAGAAACTGAAACCTCAGACTGAAATAAATACAAAGTGCAACAGTCAATGGACTGGTGAAGAAAATTAATTAATACACAAAATGTGTGTATTAAAAATGAAAACTATCCTGACTCCACACTGTTCAGCTGCATCCAGCAGGTTTGTAATTTGTTCTTCTTCACATATTCTGCTTTAATGGCTGCCAGCACAGCTGTAAGAGTTCAGTTAAATCTTCCACTCACCATGTTTCTCTTTCTTTAACATTAAGCGATGTGCAGCAGGATGGGTTTGTAATGAATCGCAGTCAGACAATGTTGCAGTGTCATGATATAGAGTCTATATCATGTGTTATGACTAAGTCATATTTTGTGTGTGTGAGTGTTCTCCCTCCCCGCCAACAGGGGGGAGCATACTATTGGTTCTACAGCTGGATGACATGGAGCTCGAGGATTGGAGGACACAGATGGGCTCTGAATTTAAAAACCCTCCACATCAGCCACCCGATGCTCTTGCCCTCCTCTCCACATCTCGAGAAGACTGCACTCGATTTTTGCTTGTATATTGGACATTAGACTGTGAATATTAATTTATGTAATTTAGACTCGTCGTTTGATTTTGGCTTTACCTAGAGTAATTGAATTTAAGTTATTATTACATACCAGGCACATTTGAGTAGGGGTGAGAAGCCGTTTTTGTTTATTCGTTTTCTCCTGTCTTTTGTTAGGAAGTCAGGGAAGTCACCTGTATTTTTGTTTGAATCTCTTTTCTTTTGTTCAGGAAAGACAGGAGCTGAGAACCTTAGTTGTTTTGTTTGTTATTTTGGCATTGCTCAGCCTGAAGGTTTCTGTTGTCTCGGTTCGTTTATAAATACATTTATATAAATTCCATTCGTCGTTGATATTTTTTCATATCTACCTTGGGAGTCGGAACAGGAGGGAAGAGTCACTTTATGCTACAACTAGGTTTCCCCTAGGCCGGTTGTAACATAAATTGGGGGCTCGTCGATTCTTTTGAAAGCGTGTTGGTAAGTAAAACGTTTGTTATCGGTAAGTTAAATTTGGCTCGTTCGTGTTTTGATTCGTGTCAGTAAGTAATTGGCAATTCGTCGTTTTTTTGGAATATTGTATTTTTCATATTACTCTGCATAATACTGGTTGACAGTTTTGCTCTGAATATGGAGTTTGATCTAGAGTATTTTGTGAAGAATCCTACAGTCCAGCAGTTGGACAAGTGTAGGAAGGTGGATTTATTAATGATTGCTGCGCGTTTTCAGGTCAGAGTGCCTCAAAACGTTAAAAAGGAGGAACTGAAAGAGCTTTTGCAGGAAAAGCTGGTGGAGGAAGGTCTGTGTGTGTCTGTGCCCTCTGTAGAGGAGGCGGCGAAAGCTGACGTGAGCTCCCGTGACACGGTGCGGCCCAGCCCAACCGCTCCCTCTGGTCCGTCTGTTACGCCTGCTATGACGGCAGAGGAGATGCAGCTAACTCTCAGAATAAAAGAAATTGATTTGAGAAATCGCGAGTTAGAGGTGGAGGCCATGCACCTGAAGGTGAGGGCCTTAGAGCTAGAGCGTCTCCCCTCTGCGACTCCACACCCATCTGCCTCACGACAGGTTCCTCATTCTCCTCGTGACACATTTGATGTGAGCAAGCACATTGCTTTAGTGCCACCATTCAGAGAGTCTGAGGTGGATTGCTATTTTAGTGCCTTTGAAAGAATCGCAACCACTCTGAATTGGCCGGTTGTAACACATGACACTGCAGACCTTTGTTATTTCCTTTACTTAAAGCCTTCAGAAACCACCATGAGATGATAACATGACAACATAAATACATACTGATACTTTCTATTATACATCTACAAACACAGACCTGCTTATGGGTCTTTTACAGAGCCAAGCAGACCCACATGATCATTGAAGAACTCTGCAAAGTAGGGATGTCCCGATCAGGTTTTTTTGCCCTCGAGTCCGAGTCTGAGTCATTTGATTTTGAGTATCTGCCGATACCGAGTCCCGATCCGATACTTTCTATAAAGGCACTCATTGCGGCAAAACCTGTGTGTGTGTGTGTGTGTGTGTGTGTGCAGGCCTGTCACGATTTCTAAAGAACATTTAACACTGGAAAGGCCCCCAATCATCAACACTATTATTATTATTGTTATTATTAATGATATTGGTAGGCCTATTACCATGGCTTATCTGAGCATAGTCAATGGAGTTAAGTCAAACCAACTAGCACGTCATGAGCAACAGAGCCAAACAACACGCACTCTACCTGCTGCTGGGAGTGGGCTCACCTGTGCGCACATGTGTTTGTGTGCGCACGCGTATGCGTGTGTGTATGCGCATCAGCGAATTTTACAAACGCCACTATGTAGACAGAAACACATAAAATAGCAGAGCTGGCACAAGAGGACTGGGCAAGAGGACTAGACTGGGTGGCGCTGCCGCGAGTGCCGCCAGTGAGAAGGCAGAGAACTTCACTCGTACAACGCAGACTCTCTCTGATGGCACGTTGTATTCATAAGCATGTTTAGTCTTGTGGTGAATTGTGTCGAAGTGTTGAACCAGTGTTGAGCAGCTTCACAGCTCTCTGTGTTGCTGTAACGTCCAAGCCCTGCAGCGCTGTGACGCACCGTGGCGACGCAGACAGCGAGCTGACAGCGGTCTGCTCAGAACATCCTGTAAACGTCACACAATGAGTTAAAAAATAAGAACTACCTGTTGATTCGACACATTTTAAGACAGAAGCCGCGGGACATATTAAATCTGACGGCCGGACTTTGCACACTTTATACGCTACGACGCACCGAGTGACGCCTTTTGTCATCCAGCCTCTTTGGCAGCGAGAGAGAGAGAGGAAAACAAACCAGCGTGCAAATGTAATTTATCGCGGCCGAAAAACTTAGAGCCCATTTAAAGTTATCGTGCAATTAATTGATTTATTGTTTAGCGACAGGCCTGTGTGTGCCGCCACACTGGGAGATTTCACACACGCAGCACATCGAGGTCTCGAACCAGGACCTGTCGCACCAAAAGCAGCTGTCATACCCCTGCACTACAAGACACAGAGCCACCCTGCACAGAAGGCGTTAACTTTGAGAGCCCTAAAAAATATCCGAGTCCTGATCGGGAGGTAATGTCCGATTCCGATCGAGTCTGAAATCACGTAATCGGGCCGATTTCCGATCATGTGATCGGATCGGGACATCCCTACTGCTAAGTTACAGAAACAGGACTTAAAGTGGTATCAACATTTTTGAAATGTTCACTTTTCATGGACACAGAGCTGGATCAGTGTCCATGATGGCCACTACAAGAGACTGAAAAACTGTTATCACACAATTTATTTGATCACAATTTGACCAAATTCAACCAAAAACACCGAAGAACAGAAGCCACCTTAAAGTTCTGCACAGGCTGTGTTCAAGTCAGAATAATCAGCAGTGTGAGGTACGTGCAAAAATCCAAACCAGGACCCTGGGAATCTGAGGAGGAGGAGACTAGCTCCTAGCTACATATAGGCTGACAGCTACAGTCGTTTTGGGAAGTTGGTCAAACTTTCTATATTTCTGCATAAATATGACCCGAAACACGATCAATGCTGAATTCTGCAGGCCGACAAAACATAGCTGAGCTAGACAACAGAAAAATGCATAAACCGCTAGCGATTAGCACAATGCTAATTTGCATTGAAAAACCCATAAGGTCGCTAGCGCTATTAGCGTCACACTTTTAACCCGTTTTCTTAAACTTAAATAACTTAAAGTGCCTCCTATGAGCGCATGACGTAAGGTAAGGGCTTATGAAACATAATACTTACAGACAGATATTCTCAGACGACTAAAAAACATGTAGCAGGATGAAAAAACACAGCAGAAACTTTCCACTTGGCTCTGGAACCATTATGCTACTACGGAAGCCTCGTAGGACAATCTCAACTCAAACATAGGATTTTGGCTGACTATAGGGGGCAGCACAATAATATTTACATACAGTGTATGAATCTATCATTTATTTAAATGTTTTATTACTGAAATGTCTTTCCATACTTTGTTTCAGTGGGCTGCCTTTCTAGTACAGTGAGGCAGATGTTTAAGTCATGTTTATGCAGACATATAGAAGATTTTAAATGATTCATACACTTTGAAGCAGCACTGTAAATATGCATTACTCTGTGCTACAGATGCTCCAAACCATCAACCACCTGCAGAGCAAACAGACACATACAACCCCAAGAGTCCAGCAGAGCTCATCACAGCATGGAGACACTTCCAGAGTGATTCTTACCTTTGATCATCAGATGGCTGATCAGCTTTGAAATTAATGGGCCTACCCATCGACCAATCACTTTTCATGGACACACAGCTGGGTCCAGGTCCAGCAGAGTCTGCTCTCACATCCTGGATCCTGATAGAATCACAAACACTGACTCTGAGCTTCTTCTGGAAAAATGATGCTGAACATCATGTTACACTTTAAATGTTTAATAATGATGGAAACAAACTGCAGCTGTGACATTAACTCTGACCTTTGACCCTCAGATGGATCAACAGCTTTGAACTCAGGGGGCCGATCCTTTGACCGATCACTCTTCATGGACACACAGCTGGCAGGTCCAGGTCCAGGTCCAGGTCCAGGTCCAGGCCCAGGTCCAGGCCCAGGTCCAGGTCCAGGTCCAGGTCCAGGTCCAGGTCCAGGTCCAGCAGAGTGTGCAGTGTGCTGCTGCTTTGTTCTTGAACACACAGATGTGTGAATAATGTGAGTGTGAGCTCTGACATGGAGAAGAGTCATGGACAGTCAGAGACGGTCCTCTTACCTCTGAGCTTTGGTCCGGCTCTCATGGTCCCCACACAGAGGGCTTTTAGAGGGAGGGACTCCCTCCTCTCTGTCCTCACACTGACTCATAGCAGAGCTCACACCTTCACACAAACACAGCAACATGACACAGAAACACACAGTCAGCATGTTGTTATTGATCCTTCATGTAGATGCTAACAGGCTAATCATGCTGTTAGCTTAGCATCAGAGCCTCAGACCAGGTTTGGTTCTCAGGCTTTTATTTTGGTGAGTCTGTAAACACACCAACATCTCTGATGCTGTTATTATTGATGTCACATGCTGTAAGTGGAACAGTGCACACACACATTCAGTGTTTGCTTCAGAATTCTGTCACTTCTCTCCATGTGTGAACATGTGAATAAATGAACATGTGTTCATGTGTGTTTCTGTCACAGTGTGAACAGACTGAGTGAAGCACTGAGACCTTCCTCTGTAACAGTCTGTGGACTGTTTTCTATAGAAAGGACAAACACATGAGCAGCTACTGTCTGAGCTCTGAGGACTGACACACTTCTCCTCATGGCAAATATTAGATTCACATATTTATGAACCCTTGAAGAGAAAATGTTTCTTCTGATGAGTTTCAATCATCGATATGAATTCATGAAAAATAAAACATGACAAATTGATGCATTTATAAATGTTTTAGTTTTAGTAATAAGAATCATCTGAACTCAATTCAACCAGATGCACCTGAACGCACCATGAACTTTAAACCAACCAAACTTACGTAACGTGGCGCGCGGCTGTTGCGCAGCACAGGCGCGTCAAACCGGAAACAGACTGATCTGATAAAGTCAGAATAAAGCGACCTTTTCTCCGCTTGAAGCTTTGAACGAGTCGATCTGAGTTTCAGAGCAAATGAAGCTGCTGAACTTTACAGAGAGAACGATCAACAGAGACGCTTGTTGTTGGTTCCGCGTTTCAGGGACTTACTACAATAAAGATCCATCAGTTACAGGCAGCAAAGATCAATGAGGTGATCACACTGATGATTGATCAGATATCGACAGACTCACCTGCTGAATCAGTCCTGACTTCCAGAAGTTTCCACCTTCGTGTGTGGAGCTGCTGGTTCTGCTGCAGTCTGTCTGACAGGAGCTCAAAAACGAAAGTAAGTCCACAGAAGCCACGCCTTTAAACCAGGACACGTCTCCAGCAGGGGGCGCCCTCACACTGGAAACATGAAGCTGATTTTTACAGCAGCCTCCCTGTTGTTGCTCTGTCTGTGTCTGTTTACATGATAACAGCTGTGACACAAACAGAACAGTGATGGACTTTATTCAACCTGCTCAGCGAGAGAAGCAGCGAGCAGCTCTGATGAAGTCTGTCTGCACCATCATCAGGGTCTGATGCTGCTGCAACAGCCGGACTCTGGGACAAAGTGACGTCAGCAGATGTCGGGTTGTCCTCTGAGTCTCTGAAGCAACATGCGGCTCAGCTGGAAAACAGCTTCTGATGGAGCTCTGATAGTCTGACTTCATCTCTGAGAGGAAGAAGAGGGAGAAGCCGCTGCGCAGCGCGCGGACTCTCTCCAGCAGCAAAGTGCAGAGATCATCAGAGCTCCACATGGGCTGAACATGAAGAGACACAGTCCGCTAGCAGCTCCTTCACTGTCGGCCTGCAGCGCTGCTCCCACACTCATCTGGACTCTTTCATCCACACACAGAAAACACGAGCGGAACATTCAGCCTGCAGAGAAGCTGCCTTGGATTGAGTCTCCGCGGTTCTCATGGTGTGTTCAAGGACCGCCTCCCGCTCTCAGCTGATCATAACTACACTCTGACTGTGCTTGTGTTGCAGCTACGAACTGAACATGGCAGAAAAGTCAGAGAGCAACAAACTGCTGTCTTACATCCATCCTTCAGCTCTGTGTTCTAAGAGTCTGAGAATATGTGGTTTCCTTTATTTACAGTGGTGCATGTCATGTGACTTTACTTATGCAACATGTATGATAATGTTCTGTCTCCTCTCATTTCCAGACGTGCAGCCAAAAACATGTGCAGTGATGATAT
Organism: Parambassis ranga; assembly: GCF_900634625.1. Lineage (NCBI taxonomy): Eukaryota > Metazoa > Chordata > Actinopteri > Ambassidae > Parambassis > Parambassis ranga. Next base: position 2,524,797 of record NW_021144800.1, on the reverse strand, counting down.
GTGACGGTATCATCATGGTCTCAGAGAGAAGAGCTGAGTGTCTGTTCTGATCTGTGGATGCTTGTGTCTCTTCTCCCCTGTAGTTTCCTGCTTGTTGCTCCGTCACACGCCCTCTGCTGGTGAGCCGCGTCATTACACACAACCGCTCATGTAATGAGGCGAATTTATAACTTTTGACTTTATGTGGAGGAGGGATTGATTTTAACTGAGGAACATGTGAGGGGACATATATTCACCTTCACATCTATGCTGTTGTTCAGCATGTTGTTTTTATATGTGTTAACAGACCTATCTGACTTCTGTTAACATCACTGTGACACACACACAGAGGCACTACACTTCACAGACGAGCTTCAGTGGTACAGTGCACATCACATTTGAAACAAGAGCACTTACCATCACTGGTAGTGAAGGTGTCACAGGAAGAATTACTGTGATGTTTTACCTTTAGAGCCTTTTTATAGAACACATTCATTTGATTTAAATTAAGAATGTTTGTTGGTGCAGTAGCCAGCATGAGCCCTGTAGATGTCTTTATTTAAAGAAGAAAAAGAGAAAAGACCATGTTTCACCTCTTTCTGAGCCTCGTTAGTGCAGTAGGCAGCGAGTCAGTCTCATCATCTGTAGATTGTGACTTCAACCCTCACAAGGGGCACTTGTTTTAGAGCCAGAATACAGATCACAAAGAGCACACTGTATATTTACATGTCATCCAGGTCATATTCATAGAGACCACTGAAGCAAGGCTGAAGCTGGGCATTGTTGGGAGCCAGTGTGCAGGGCAATAGTTGCTAGACAGCAAGCCTTATCTAGACATGGAGGACAGTCTCCTCATGGAGGACAGTGATATGCAAAGTGCTCAATGACACAATATTATAACAAATACTTATGAGACATTATATAAGAAAGACCAGTGCATCATGACTTCAGCTCCATTCAAAGCTTTAGGAGGCTTCATGGCCTCCATCACTCCATAAGACTGTTCCATCTGTTCTGCATCTCTGACATGTGCTGGGACGTGGTCGCTTGGATGTTTCACTGCAGCTCATCTAGTAATAATGTGTAACACATATATGAACATCAAGCTGATCATGTCATGCTAAACTGAGTCCTTGGAAGAGAAAACTGACATGTAACAAATAACAATTTCACTTTGTAGATTAAAGTAACATGTGTTTACACCAGAATTGGTCCTGTCAGCTGATATGAACAGGACTTCCTCCTCCACCCCCTCCACTGTCTGCACACACAGGAAGTTCACCCTTAATCAATGCTCTCTGTTTCAGTTAACCTGTCCGCACAGAATTAGTCTCTGACACAACATGTAGAGCCTGGATAGCTCAGTCGGTAGAGCATCAGACTTTTAATCTGAGGGTCCAGGGTTCAAGTCCCTGTTCAGGTGGAAAGCTTTGTACTCCAGTGACACAGTTCTACGATGGCCATGTAGCAGTTCAACTTCACAAGAAGGAGACAGAGTTGAATGTACCATCTATGTAGATGTTTTTTAGCAAGCACATAACAAACATCAATAAATGTACCCACATGCTGGGAACCACAGGCAGCATGTGGTCCTGACAGCACACAACAGAAAAACCACCATACGTACAAAATGGCCGCTTTAAATAGCTGCTGCCACACCTGGAGTCCTCTCCCATCCCCAGATAGGTGATCTCCTTCTCCCTCCATTACACTTACCCCACCATACACCTCACACCAAATACAATACATATGTACAATAAATACATGGAATTCCTTTTTATTAAAAGCTAAAAGTTGGTTTAAAACTCATAACTAAAATTGTCCTTCCCCCTGCACCTATTTCCTGAGTGGACTGGTCCGGAACCATAAATGCCTGCTTGTTCCAAGAGGGACTCTTTTGACTGTCACCCCTGGCCACAACAAAAGGTAAGAGCTCACACACCATCACACATTAACAATAAACAATCATTAAAAACCCACAATCCGATCATTGTATAGTTAATTCAGCATCTGGTTCTTGTGTCTTACAGATAATACCTACAGCTAGTGATGGGTTTTCAAGGCTTTGTTGAAGCTTCGACACCTGATTCAAGAAAAAGGTTCATTACTCGAGGCTTCAATGACACAGTGCTTGAGTAGGACATCTAGTGGTGAATAAAATGAATTGCGGTGTGTGTTATTGGTTCATGGATCGTTTGGCATTTGAATCTCCGTGCAGTCTCGTTCGACTACACTACATGGCTGACACAATAAAATACATTAAACTTTCAGTTTCACTGCACGCAATTGTTACAAAGTTACATTTGAAGTGGATACATAATAATTAGGGCTAATCAAACATCATGATGAATCCGATTAAAATGTTTAACACAATTAAAGCATTTGCGGCAGAGAACAAGCTGGATGCTGGTGTAGGGGAATCATCGTCGGTTTGGGTGCGAGAGGGTCCGGGTTCAAAACTTATGATACGCGAATCAGCAAGATGTCCTCCACACACACACATGCAAGAGAAACGTGATCAATAACTTTTCTTCTACTAAAATGTACACAATGACAAATTGCGATTAACTGCGTTTAATGCTATGAAATTCTTAGATATAAATAATAAAAAATAAATGTGCATCATTTGCATCCAAGTAATATATTTAACTCGTATTTAAAGAATCTCAAACTGATAAATGTATCAATGTAGCTAATATATTTCACCATCTAACTGATTGATCTATTACTATATATTGATATATAGTCATATCCCTGAACACACCCGGTCCCACCAAGCGATTACAACAATAAATAATTACTCCATGTTGCTGTGTTTTTATTTTATCAATCATCCCACTGCCACTACACAAACAAAAATCATGCTCCCTACATGGGTTAAAGGTGAACTAAAAAAAGATTAACTGTGCTAGCAACCACTGCTAACAGTAATGAAGAGGCCCTTCATTACGGGGGGGACACCTTCTGTGGGTTGGTGGGGAAAAAAAGTACATTAGTATATTATGAAATATAATAATATGAAGTAGTTGAGATTTCCTGCAGATTTTAACAGGTTGTTAAACTATTTTAGCTACAGAAGTAAACACTGACTATTTCAGAGACAGATTCAATAAACACTCATTGATTTTAAAACACGGTGACAGAAACTAATTCCAAGTGAAACAACAGTTTTGTCAAACACACTGGTGGCACTACACTAACAGATGATACAAAGCCTCCATATCTGAGGCCTTCTCTCATTTACAGAGACAAAACACTGGCAAATCTCCCTCATGTCCACCTGATAGAGTTTCCCCGTCATCACTCACCTCAGCAAGCATACTTTTGAATTAACAACCAATATAAGTGAGCTTTAAATATATATATCATCAATGAAATAACATCAGCATGTTGATTTAACACAGTTCTCTTCATCTGAGTTTCAAAAAGTTGTTGGACCATGAACCAAACTCTGCTTAATGCAGATAATACAGAAACACTAAAAATACTAACTTTCAAAAAGATGCATGTCTTTATTTTTATTTGCTTATAAAACGGCTGAATTCACAACAAACCTTGTGGATGTGTTTATAATGATTCACTGCCTCATCTGCTGCATCAGTGTTTCCTGTTCATATAATGCTCCACTGTGTCCTGACGGTCCATCACATGTGTTTTATTCTTGCAGATAAGAATAGGAGCAGGTGGCTATGTGCACTGGCACAGCGAGGCTGAAGCTAGCAGGCTAACAGGAGCTAACCTGGCCTTATTACAATATGGGTTAAAGCTGAAAACAACTCTAACTCTCTGTGTTTTTGTTGGGAATCTCCTCATGTCCATTGTGTGTGGGGAGGGAGCAGAAAAGGCAACAACATGTCGTCAGACACATAAAACCGTCTACTGTAACTGAAAGTAAACAGCAGCTTCCTCCCAACTTTTCTAAGTTTCTTTAACATCAACCTAACGTCACCTGGGGCCATGTGACAAACAGTCAGGCTTCAGCATGAGCTGGACTTTGTGGGATGACACTGACGTCACCTCCTCCAGCTTCGACCAGCACCGACGGTTCTCTTCACTGTGTTTTACGCTCGCCCGAAGAAACCACTGGCTTTGTTAGGTCTGTTACTATAGTAACGGTATTGCAGCGCTGTGGTAACCAGGAAAACTGGAGGATCCTCAACCGTTGGTAAATGGGACGGTCTGGCCTTCAAAGCACTTCCTGATTGTGGCGCGACGTCATAAATTTTGGTGGCAGTGTTTCCACCAACAGGAGACCAGCTGTTGAGGAAGATTTATTAAAGCTGCAGATTCACATGAGGTCAGAGATCAATTCAAAACAATAAACAGTCAATCCCTGCATTATTGTAAACAAACACAACAGCTCTGTACACAATCAATTAAACTAACATTACAAATGTGCAAATATTGATCACTTGATAACTGATCTCCCAGCCATCATTACAATCAAACAATAATCCCGTCGTCTGTGAAAACGAAGCAGAACAGTGTGTTCAACAACTACAGGCTAAAGTCCACTTTGCACATTACACAGAGTGTAAGGCCACACAGGTTGGGAGGAAGAGGAGAGGTGTATGGACCAACACGTTTTCACTCGACCACCTTCAGGTCTGGTCCAGGGTCCTCTGGGCTGCTCAGAGAGCAGATCTCTAGACAGTTGTTGTTTTTGCTGCCCTCCTCTGGACAGACCAGACGGTGTGATTTGCGGTCGGCTTGTCTTTGTTGCCACACGTAAAGTGCAGCAATCATCAGGGCACAGATGCAGAGCACCAGCAGGAAGGAGACAGCCACCATGTGTGAACACATCCTGGAGGATGTTGAAGGGAAGCTGTTTGGGGGACTTTGCTTTGGCAAAGGACGTCCACTTCCTCTGCAGAGTCCTCTGTCCTCCCACATCGTCCTGTAATTGCACACACAGGCATCAGACTGTAGCATCAGATGACATCACATCCTGCTGTCACTTTTTATGTTACCTTGCAGACTTGAGACACACGGGAGATCTGCAGTTCGTCCAGGAAGTTAAACTCTTTCCCAATTTCACTAAAGAAGAAGTAGAGTTTCTTCTCGGCTTGGTCCAGAGACGAGCCGACAAACGATGGGTCTGAAATACAGGAAGTGATGAAAGGAAGTGTCATGTGGTCAGAATACAGAGAAAAGAGATGTGAGAGCATGTGATCAGCTGACTCAGCTGAGTGGACAGGATACATTTTCTTTACAGAACCAAACTGTCTCAATCAGTGTCAGTGAACAATGAACTGATGGTATCAGATGATAGATCTGATATCTGTAAGAAGACTAGTAGAACGTTCAGACTCAGAGGAAGTGAGTCACTGTTCTGTGGCTTGAAGTCAAAGATGTGACATGAGTGTTTCCATTGTTTCATATTTCTGTGTTGACGACCGAGTGATGAGGCCGCTCTCTCACACTGAGCTGAGACAAACTGTTACAAAAGTTCCGTCCCTCCCCTTTGTGCAGGTTAGCTAAGAACGGCTACCTGGCTGCTCCTATTTCACATCACACTTGGTTTGAGTGAAGGTGGAACAGAGCCGCTGTGTCCAGGAGTCTGATGGCGGCAGCTGGACTCAAGGATGGTGTTTTGAAGACGTTTCGTCCCCCGCGTCACTTCTTCGGTCCTGCTGCTGTTCTGGTGTGGAATCTGAGTTTTTATGTGTTCAGGACCTCTGTGGGGGGATCTTGACTCACATGACTAAGATCCCTGTTGTTGGTTAATGGTCAGTTAAGGACCAGACACTGTGCAGGACTAGTTGACGGCCCCATTGTGTTAGGGTTTGGATGGGGTGAAAGCTGCTGGGCAGGTGTTGACAAAAGGACCGATTGTGTGATTTAAAGCTGACCCAGCAGAGTTGATTTACTCCTGGTCCTCTTTGAAGACCAAACCGCGTGAGACCTTTTCAGACCAGGTTTTGTTCAGATATCAGTGCTCTGCCTCACATAACTTTAGCAGAACTCAGATGAAGAATCAGGGCTGAAACAGCATTCTCAGTGATTTCTGCTCTCAACAGATCAATATTTTAATTCAGAATGATTGATCCTCTTTGGCATAACAATACAACAGCAGACAACTCACTGAGTACATTCTGGCAGCTGAAGACACATTAGACAGATGAAGACTGTAGAGACACAGAGACAGACAGGTGCTGCTGGTAAGGCTTTCAGTTAACTTCAGAGTCCAGCACAGATCCAGGAAGTGTGTCAGCTTCCACAAACTCACTGGCCACCTCAGCAAAGGTGGGGAAAGGTCCTTCTAACTGAAAAGGCTCAGAGAAAAAGAAAACATCTAAAACATCTCACTTTCAATAACGTCTATTCATTTCAGCAGCTCAACTTCTCCCATTCATTCTAAAATCAAAACTTCAGACTAAAGATTTTTCACCTTTCAGCCTGAACCATAGAAATAATAATCTGATTACAATCTGATGAAGACTCAGTCTGTAAAGTAATCTGATTACGATCTGAAGGACTTTGTCCCTCAAGTTCTAGTCCGTCTTCAGAGAGTGTGGGCAGCTCTCTGTGAGTCATCACATGACTCCATCTGTGAGCAAGGCACTGACCCAAGGCGTAGCTCCAGGCTTTGAAGTGACATGATCAGTGCTGAGGGGCTGCTTAGCAAGGCACCATTGTTTACAGAGCAGCGTTGAGGAGGATTAAATCCAATGACCAAGCATCATCTTCATCTTCATGGCCTCCATCTTAGGCGCTAGACGGTGGAATGGGAGGAAGAGGAGGCCGTCTGCAGAGACACACAGTTACAGTTTGAGCTTTAAAACGTCTTTCTCTCCTGGTCTGGAATGAACCACTGAACTGTACCTGTTAGGAGAGGCAGCTGGTGCAACACTTCTGTGCCGCTGGGGTTTGATGTCAGAGGCGTAGTCGGGGGGCTGTAGGAGGTCGGGGTAGCAGGCCGGGGGAGGCTTCTTGGGCAGCACCGGTCTGAGTGGAACCTGATACCTGAAGAATTTATATGTTTACGCTATATCTAAAGTGGAATCTTCATCAAATGTCATCAACCATGATTAGTCGTTCAAATAGCTGATTAGTTTTGTTGATTGATTAAATGGGTCGAACTAACCCTGAGAATTTGTAGTTCAGGGAATGTTATCAGAATCTACATAAATCCAGGACCTGATGCTCACCTGTGTCCCTGACCAATCAGCTTACACCAGATTTCAGGTGAGTTCAATAATCACAGTGATCAACCACCTGATCACATTACACTGATCAATCAAGCGGCTTCTCTACTCAGCACTATCAGAGGCTGCAGCCAGAGGCAGGTCGTACCTGTCCAGTTGTGCAGGGGTCAGACGAGTCACACGAGTCAGTGATGACCAGGAAAGAGAGTGACATTACAGAATTCTCCATCTTTACTGATCTGCCACAGGCCAGTGCTGTAGCTCTCAGTCTGCCCTGATGGTGGCAGTGTGTAGATAGAGAGGACTTCATAAATGATACACTATTACCTAACTATTCTAATAATCACACATTAACACGGAAACAGCACATGGACACCGGCAGGCAAGGTTACCAGTGGCTGAGGTTTTAGAGCGGGATCAGGGGGGAGTGGCTTAGTGGGAGGAGCAGGTCTGTCATGAACCTGACAGGAGAGAAAACAGGAAGCAGAGACAGAGTGACAGAGCTGCACAGAGGTCAAAGGTCAAACAGGCAAGGTTGCCTGTAGCATGTGATCCAATCACAGCTGTGCCATGTGATGTGGTCACCTCACACGCTAATCCCAGGTGTGAACAGTCACTGACTCTACATGGACCCCAGACCAGGACCTGCAAGTCCAGCTGTACCTGGGAGGATGAAGAGGAAGATGACAAGCAGAGCAACATGGACAGGATCCGACTCTGAACACACAGAGAGAGAGAAGGTGACAGGTTAGTCACAGTCCGTCAGGAGGTCAGAGTGTGCGTGTGTCTGTGTGTCAGTGAGTGTGTGTGTGTCAGTGAGCAGTCAGCGTGTGCGTGTGTCTGCAGTCAGAGTGCAGTCAGTGTGTGTGTGTGCAGTCAGTGTGTGTGTGTGTGTGTCTGCAGTCAGAGTGCAGTCAGTGTGTGTGTGTGTGCAGTCAGAGAGCAGTCAGTGTGTGTGTGTGTGTGCAGTCAGAGAGCAGTCAGAGTGTGTGTGTGTGTGTCTGCAGTCAGAGTGCAGTCAGTGTGTGTGTGTGCAGTCAGAGTGCAGTCAGTGTGTGTGTGTGTGTGTGTGCAGTCAGAGTGCAGTCAGTGTGTGTGTGTGTGCAGTCAGAGAGCAGTCAGAGTGTGTGTGTGTGTGTGTGTGCGCAGTGTGGAATTATATAAGGGTACCTATGCACTGACATGATACAGAGCACATATTTACCTGTATGTATGCTTTCACTCAGAGAAAAAGGGAGGTTTTCACACTCTTTCACACAAACACATCCTCCGTTACAGGGAGTTCGCGAGGATGTTATCATTCCTGGAACCCTTTTGATGCGGTGAAGGCGAAGCACTGGGAGGCATCGGACGTAAGATAAGTCATCCAACATAGGAGGGATACAGAGTGTTTCACAGTCATAAATATGTTAGACCAATTATTATAATTGGTAGGTGGGAATAACAGGGCAACATGTCCCAATATGGTAATACCAACGAAGGTCTTGAAAAACTGTTGATCTATTATGCAAATAGATTATGCAAATGTACCTCCACGAGCCTGTGTCCAGGGAGGGGCAGAACACTTATGGAGGGGAGTGAAGCAGACTGAAAGGCCTGTGTTCACTGTGTTCTCCCTTTGCAAAGGCGAAACTACAAACCCAGGGTATTGTCTTTCACTCAATGTTCTGATTACAGAAGACGGAGTCTGACAATCCGGGGTGACCAGGGAAGGTCACGACAGCAGTCAGAGTGTGTGTGTGCGCAGTCAGAGTGTGTGTGTGCGCAGTCAGAGTGTGTGTGCGCGCGTGTGCAGTCGGAGTGTGCGCGCGTGCGTGTCTGCAGTCGGAGAGCAGTCAGAGTGTGTGTGTGTGTGTGCGCAGTCAGAGTGTGTGTGTAGTCAGAGTGTGTGTGTAGTCAGAGTGTGTGTGTGTGTGTGTGCAGTCAGAGTGTATGTGTGCGTCTGCAGTCAGAGAGCAGTCAGAGTGTGTGTGTGCAGTCGGAGTGCAGTCAGTGTGTGTGCGTGAGGTCGGGAGTGTGTGTGTGCAGTCAGAGAGCAGTCGGGAGTGCGTGCGTGCGTGTGCGAGCAGTCGGAGTGTGCGCGTGTGCGTGTCTGCAGTCAGAGAGCAGACAGAGTGTGTGTGTGTGCAGTCAGAGTGTGTGTGTGTGTGTGTGTGTGTGCAGTCAGAATAGTATTTTCTGCTGATCTTTATAAATAATAAACTGTACATTTTCATAATGCCCACTGGTAAATAGTTAGAAATGTTCAAACTGTGTCTCTCTCTCTCTCTCTCTCTCTCCAAAATGCCAACAGGCAGAATGACCGTTTGATATAATAACCACAATATTGCTCCTCACGTGAACTATACTTTATACTATGGTGGAGCATTTGTATATTACTACAGGTTTCATAGTTTTTTTATGTTATTTGTTTTATATGATTTTCTTCCATACTTTTTGATGCCACTTGGTGAGAATTAATTACTCTGATTACTCTTATTACTTACTCTGTACTGAACACTATTTACTTTGATGACAGCAAGGGAGAATATTTTTTTCCAACAGACTAATAATTCAAAAGTAACATTGTCTGATGTAAAATATTTGCATGAAACACAAACGGCTCTCTGCATCTCAGAGCAAAAATCTCTTTCTATAGTATAAATCAGATCACTTAACTGTGTAAACTTTATAACAGTCCTGTGATCCTATGATGAATAAGTATGAATGCATGCACAGCTAGATGTTCAGTCACTTTCACTACCGCTCTCTGAATTCACATAGCAGTTGTCCTCTCCTGTGTTCCCTATAAACCACAAAACCACAAGAGGGCGAATCATTCTCACTGAAAGTAGGTATTATCACAAAAATTAAGTCAGTCTCCAGCAGCTTACCGTTTGGTGTTTCTTCCTCGTCGTCAAGGTGATCCATGTCGTGACTCACAAAAATATTAGATATATATATATAGATAAATCACCTGTTAAATCAATCAGAAGATGATGTGGAAAAATTCTATATTTCTGCTGTAGACTGAACACAAGTTGAGTACCTTAGTCCTGACAAGTCTTTCCCAGTGTCCCTGCTGCTGTTTGACTAGTTTGAGAACGGGTTGGTTGGACTTCATTTCCCAGCAGCACTGTTCAGCAACAATATTCTGGTAAAGCTCCAGGTCGGCTCTGTACTGACGACCATTCACTCTGCCACTGCAGAACAAAAAGAGGGCATCAACACACTCCAAGTTTCCTCCATACCAGGTCACTTGTTTGCAATTCGGAAGCATTTAAGGCAATTTACGATTTCAATTTGCAAAAACACAAAAGGGAACATTAATATTCTACATTGTTTCATGATCATCTCTCAAACTCTATAATCTCCCCCTATATCCCTCCTCATTCTTTGTCAGGGTGAACCAATAAACCACTATAATTCCTTGGAAGCTTCCCTCAGGTGAGCAACCACAAGGAATCATGTATACTGACAGTCAAGAAATGCACCAACAACCAAGTTACATATTTGCTGCTGATAGAAGGTCTTAGGAATCAGATGGGCAAGCTTTATTCTACTGTTATGTAATGTATACAATGAAAATCTGACACAAATGAGGGCGGGTATATTGAGTCTGTGCAAACAAAGAAGTTTGTTCCCTGACATGAATGAATGTAACTGCAGCAGAGTAAAGATATCTTTGCTAAATTAGTATAATGTTAGGCCAATCAAATTTCATGATAATGTAATCACAAATTAAATGTAGATTTCCTTTAATCCAATTATGAGACAGCTGTATTATTCAGAAACAACAGAATACAGAACAATCACAGTAGCACCAAAGGAAAGTGACTGAATGAGATGCCCTTTACATTAAACTGTAACCCGGAACTGTGTGACACCGTTTGTTTGTCTAATTTACAGACTGGCATGCCGAACATGTACCCACTACCACCAGTGTAAAATGCTCTGGACAGAAAGTTCCACTGAATGTTGGATGTGATGAAAGTGAGTGAGCAAACACTGGTGGTCTGGTCCTGACAGACCTGTAGATGACTCTGTCAGAGAAGAAATCACAGCGCTGACTTTCTGGGTTCACCAAGATCACTCTTGCAACTGCACAGTTGACCGTCTGATACCAACGTACATGGGGGTGGTAACTGAAATCCAACAACAAAACACTTAGAACAATGTAACTGTATTATTAAGACCACATATTGTACGACGTCTCGTGCCTTTTTGTTGAGTCGTCTCTTCTGTTAGAGCTGATGACCTGCTGTCTGTAGCTTTCATCTGCCCCTTCAGGTACACCTGTACACATGATTTATGGAGTGTCTCAGCTCATTCATAGTAGCCTATATAAAACATCTTTCTGTGTGCTAGTTTACACCATCTCTTGCCTCTTAGTGTCAATCTGCAATGTTTAGTAAACTGTGGATCTGTATAGAAGTCACAAAAATGCTTTTACCATTTCCAGAGGGGTTTAGAGAGGCAGCCAGGCTAATCACTGGATACATGTCTATCGCATCCCTCTTCCTGTGTATGATAGCCAGCGTTCAATTAAACATTTGTGACAGTGTGTATGTGACAACAACAACATCAAAATGGATATAAACCTTAAGTGGCTACAGAGCAGAATGAAAGGTATTACAGGAGCACAGAAACAAGAGAGCAGAGGCTGTGTGGTTCCCTTACGCTCTTTGCAACAACAACCACCTAATCAAAGGCAATAAGCTCTGACAACACCCAAACAAACTGGGAATAGGGTTATAGAATAATTATTGTATGTTTCCTCACTGTAACGCTGCTGTTAGTAATAACAGTTTCTTTGGCGGACCGTGAAGTTTCTATGCCCTATTACTCAACACTGTGCTCTGTTTGTACAAGGAGCCCTGACAATCAGGCATCTCTGCCACTCCCTACGTATTGATAATAATGCCGCACAAACTTAATCACAGTACTCATTTTGAATGTATACAAGACCTGAAAGAATACAAAGCTCAATCAAAATCAGCAGCACACCATGCCAAACACATACTGGTACTCACACTCAAAACTACACTGAATCTCTGAAACACATGCTTATCTAAAGACACCAACCTCTCCTTCTTAATTATTATTAATTAATATTATGATTAATTTTCTTCTTTTTAATGTGAAAGAAGAAAAGAATTCTAAGAAGAAAAGAAGAAAACAAATCTGTCAGGGCACGGTTACATTTCCATTCAAACAATATAAAAAGCACTACTGTTTCCATTACAGCTGAAGGTTTACAAACCATGTACAGAATCATTGTATCATTTAAAATAACACAACATAACAGTTGTGGCTGTGTTAGTAACTTACTTTGTAGATGACTGGCTCAGAAAATACTGGGGTATCAACACACAGTATCTGTGAAGAGGACACAGAAAATCATCAACACATGCATTGTGTTTACTGTCAGTTCTTGTATATGCTGCTAACACAACCCAATGACTCCATGGGTATTAATAAAGTTAATGTGAACGCACGACACTTTGATCATGTTCAATTTCAAATGACATAAACAGGCTCTCACACACAAGGAGTTCAGCAGCTCTGGTGCTTTAACACATCTTCATTAAAGTGAACAGCCATGAAGAAAGGCCTCCATGTTCAGTGAAAGGCACTACAAACAGGTTTTATCCTGCTGACTGAGCTACATGCTGTCACTCATTTTGACATCCTACTCGCTATCTCTGGGCTCACAAACGGGAAGTTCTTAGATGACACTTTCTATGTGTCAGAGAAAACTCCTACCTGCTCTCGTACTATAGAGTTCCTTCTGTTGAATGTGTCACTGTTTGTTTAGCATGTTCCTCCTGATGTTAGCTGTATGACTGCTGCAGCGACCGCTTGTTTTCTTTTAACGGCAGCCGGACACGGATGCGGCGGAGTGTTGTTGGACAGCAGCAGAAGACGCAGCGTAGACCCAGATTAATTAGTCACAGGTTTACTTGCTTCGATTTTCGCATCAATTGATCTAGACGCAAAGGCGTGAAATCAAATATTTGTAAAACTGTTTTATTAATATTTACAAATACACAAATACAGACATAAGACTTCTTACCATAATGTGTTTTTGAGATTGGAGGTTGAATCCTTGTAAGCCGATGTTACCCCACATGGTAAACAGAGTTTGCTCCATCAGCACGCTGTCTCCTTTCCTCCCTGTGGACGTGAACAGCTCCTCCAAGTGTGGCCGAGGAACATGAAGCCATTGCAGCAGCATCAAAACAAGGTCCTGAGCAGCATAACAACAGATAAAGTAAAAATAAAGACGATACAGAACAACCATTAGATATGCAGATATACATGTAAGTCTGTTCCGGTTGGCCAGCAGGTGGCGCAGAGGCACGGTTGGTTTGGTTGGAGTGACAGCTCACATGCTGCACTTTTCTTCAGGGACACCGTAGTTGCTGAGAGAAGTTTGTGCAGGGCGCCATATTGCTTTCAGAAGTTTGATTCCTCTGAAAGGTAAGCAGCACTTCATGATGTGGTTTATTTCATGTGAAGGTAGTGATTGTGCATGGCTCCTTGGGAGCTCACTGTAAAAATGGATATTTATGAGGCTGAGTTCTGTTTCTGACAATTACATTATTTGGTAGTTAACCCTTCATTGTAAGCATACCTATAAGTATGTGTAGTCATATCAGTGTTAATTTTGGCAGCAATTTTTGATTTAGTTTTTATTTTAGTCTTGTGACTAAAATGTCATTTGATTTTAGAAACATTTTAGTCATCAACATATTTAACGACTAAAAATCGACTAAAATTCTATGATATAGGCTATTTGTCATGAAATTAGTTTGACTGTGCAATAAAAACAGGCACAGCTTTAACTTTTGTTATTTGAAACAAACATCTCTTTATTTAATTGCCGTTACCTTTTCACAAAAGAACAAAAGCACCAGTGAACAGTGAGCTGCTCTCCCTGAACGTTCATACACTGTTCAGTCATGACCTTCTTCATGAACAGGCTCTCTCATATTCTAATAGGCTCACCCTTAACCCATCTGCAAACACGTGTTGCCAACAGCCAATAGAAAGGAGACACAACACAAAAACTAATCAAGTTTACTAACATGAATACAAACAACAAACCTAAAATAACATCCCTGAAGCTCATACACCCAACACTAACCAGGTCTAAATGCATTCACTAGTTAACTAGTGCAACGTTTTGCCTTACTAGTGCGAGAAATAAAATATTTAATATCAAGAAATGAACTGAACTGGCTTTCCATACAACACTGACATGAGGTCCACATTGTCCTGTAATGGAATCCAGAGTCTGAGAGTGTATGACTGGCAACAAATAACAATTTCACTTTGTAGATTAAAGCAACATGTGCTTACACCAGAATCAGTCCTGTCAGCTGATATGAACAGGACTTCCTCCTCCTCCTCCTCAGGTTCAGACAATATGAAGTCCTCTATAAAAACACATACATTCATTAAGTATGTGTTCTTTATGTGTATAGGACCACTGTCCTCTGTGGACTAGCAGATGTGAGCATGTGAGGAACTGGAACCACTTCTTCATCTGAACCATGGAGATGCCAATTTATAACACCTGAAACCACCTCCACTGTCTGCACACACAGGAAGTTCACCCTTAAAGAAGCATTCAGCGAATTTCTTATATGTTTGAATGTAGCCAATCAATGCTCTCTGTTTCAGTTAACCTGTCTGCACGGAATTAGTCCCTGAAATGACATGTAGAGCCCAGATAGCTCAGTCGGTAGAGCATCAGACTTTTAATCTGAGGGTCCAGGGTTCAAGTCCCTGTTTGGGCGGCAAGCTTTGTACTCTTGTTACACCACATTCAGATGTTAACCCTTTAAACCCTAAAAGAAAAAAAAAATCACCTAAAAAGACAATAATAATGTGCATTATGCATGTTCTTGGTGTCTAGGAACATCCAGGGACCTCGGAAAATGCATTTCCAGTGTTTAAAATATTGTGTCTATTAGTATGCCTGAGTGAATTACAATAAACTGAATGAGAAATGTAACATTTCTATCCTCAAGTTTTTTTCCTGTTTGACAGCAGAAAACAGTATGCTAACAATGATTCTATGTACACAGATGCCATTGATCACATTCAGCTATCCCTTGGCTACAAATATACCAAATTTGATAGAATTTGAACAAAGAGCAAAGTCTTCACAAAGGTTTTAGTAAGGATATCACCAGGCGGACACTCTGGCACAATTTGGCACCACATTGCCAAATAGGTTACTTATCATTTCCAATGGGAAGTGGCTGAAAAATACAACTTATATCCATTTCACTAGTCTATTGCCATCTACTGGAGCTTTTGGGTATGAATTTTACCTTGTACTTCATCAACTTCTACCATTATGCACAGTGTAAAATCAAAAACATCAAAATGTATAATTTTGTCTCCAAATAGAGCAGTTTTTATTATCATAACTAATAACTAATGTAAAATAATGAAAGTCCAACCAAATGTAAAGTAAGAAAAATACAATAACAACAAGGAGAGGTGATGCCTCAGCGTTGAGCCCAGATGGGCCTGGGACCTCGCTGAAGAGGAAAGCCAGGTCCCAGGCCCATCTGGGCTCTTCCCTCTTATTGGCTATGAAAATAATAACACTTATTTTTATCTGTAATTGCATACATATTGAAATATACACATTATGTAAAAAATATGTAAAGACAGTATTGAATAGGATTGAATCATCCTTCATCTCTGCTCAGCTCTTCCCTTAGGGGTTGCCACACTGAATCATCACCACTATCCTCTGCATCCTCCTCTCTCACCCCAACTACCACCCTGCTGTATACTATACTGTGTATATGTATATATATAATAAATCATTTTTATTAGCAACAAATAGTTTACACTTCAAAATAAATGTACAAAACTTACTCATAAACTGGGTCCATCTTTTCCAACATTCAACTGGCTGGCAACGGGGTCAAACAAATCCGGAAATCCCTGCCATTGAAATTCTGCTCCATGCCCCTCTCGACGCAGTAAGAAGAAGAGATAAGCTAGCTAACAACCTAAAAAAACCTCTGACACTCACTGAAACTCACTGAAATTCACCAAAAGTCACTGAAGCACACTAAAGCAACTACAACCTCCACAAACACCTACGCGCACTAGCGTTAGTGTTGTTGCATCTAGTCTTTACGCAGGGATTTTATGTCAGCTGGGTATTGTAGTCCAGGAGATTTTTATACCATTCAATTCAGTAGCTTGTCCTCTTTCATTGGACTACAAACATGGCCGTGTCAGAATTTGAAGTAATAGTGCCTGCACGTTTTCAGCCCTTCAGCGGCCCATCGGGTTTAACCACTGCAGTACTGTTAACCTGCTAGCATCTTTGCTTATCTAAACACAGTTTTCATTTCTGTCCAATGCGAGACAATTACCAACCCCTATAAAGGAGAGGTTCTGCTTCTCAATTCAATTCAATTCAGTTTCCACTGACCACTTCCTGTTATGCAACAAATACACTTTATGATTCAATGTTGAGCTAATGCCACAGCCACAAAGTCAATCAAGGATTGTTTTTTGAAGACGTTTCGCCACTTCCCCAAGTGGCTTCTTCAGTTCTGCTACTTTTCTGGTTGGGAATCTGAGTTTTATGTGTTCAGGACCTCTGTGGGTGGATCTTGCAGGAGCTCACATGACTACGATCCCTATAGTTCAGGGTTCGGCAACCCAAAATGTTGAAAGAGCCATATTGGACCAAAAAAACAAAAAACAAATATGTCTGGAGCCACCAAAAATTAAAATCCTTATATAAGCCTTATAATAAAGGCAACACATGCTGTATGTATCTATATTAGCTATATTAGCCTACTATCAAAATGACTAAGTTGGCTACAAATACATAATGAACCTTCATGATTACATGTTTATTTTCCCTGCAGCGCATCCTGTAGGGAATGACGCACCACGTGACTGCTCTGTTGTACGACAACTCCATTACAATATTAATGAATTATGTTTCATTGCTTTGATGAAATTAAAGAAATGCAATGAAGAAATCCGATTTTTGATGTCATTTTTATTTTGAGGATTCGAAAAAACAACAACAAAATGGAACGTGCATAACGTGCCCCTTATCTGGGCAACAAACAGAGTGCAATAAAACGCAGCCTGCATTTATAAAAATAAAACAGCAGCCTTTTGAAAAGGTAAAGTATATAAAATCTAATTCATACAGTTTAAGTTTGATTTCTGTGCAAATACCAAGCAAGTCAGTGCAAGGGTAAAACGAAGCAGCATCCTCTTCTCTTTTGGCACGCAACCAACGCAGCTATCCTCGGACCTGAGCAACAAAACACAATAATATCCCTAAGTGTCATTCCACATATATACTGACGAAAATCAGAAATCACTTTATAGAAACAGCCACTTCGTTACTAAATATGTGCCTATGACAGGATTGTGTTCTTACCCGTTTAATGTGACGTCTGTTTTCGGATCAATGGTCAGCTTCTCAACATCGGGCATGTAAGATGTAACTTTAATCTTGACGCAGGACTGCAAGCTCTGAGGCGGGTGCGATATTTTGATTTGATGTAGTTCATGTTTGGAGATGCAATCCACTTCTTAAATCTATTTTTGCGCTGCTCTAATTTCTCCAGAAGTAATGCAATCGCACTTTTTCTCTCACTCCCAACTGGGTACTCGGCTGCAAATGTAACATGCCTTCCCTGGAAATGTCTTTCCACTGGCTTAGGAAGTGGAAAGACATTTTCCACTGGCTTCCACTTCTACTCTTTTTGTTATTTGACAACTTCTCGCTACAGAGCAAACATTCAGGCAATCCTTCCGCATTGGCAATGAATGCAAATGATTCGGTCCTTTGGGATCCATGGCCCATCACACAGCCACCGGTTTGTTTACAACAGCCACCTGCCTGGCATCCCGCCCTGCTGATAGAAACGTGTATCGCAGGCTATGACGCAAATCTTCGTTGACAGAAATGTTGAAATTGAATATTTATTCTAAACATTTTTACAGCATTGGAAAACGTTAAGAATGTTTGTGTCATGTTTGTCCTCCTACAGAAACCATATTAAAACAAAAAATTATATTTCCCTCCCCCATCTTTTTCCATTTTCAAACATTTTTGAAAAAGCTCCAGGGAGCCACTAGGACAGCGCTAAAGAGCTACATGCGGCTCTAGAGCCGCGGGTTACCGACCCCTGCTATAGTTGGTTAATGGCCAGTTAACGACCAGAAACTCTGGGATGAAGGGACAGGGTTGTGATCAGGTGAGAGCTGTTGCCTCAGTAGTTGACGGCCCATCGTTAGAGTTTGAGTGGGAGTGAAGTCTGCTAGGAAGAGTTGTAAACAGGTGAGAGCTGATGCCTCAGCCCTCCCCCTCTGTTTAGAGAGGGTTTTTCCAATTTCACATAGATGCTTCTTTGACTCCTCTTTCATACCATCTGTCCCCCCTGTCTAGGATTTGGACATTATTATCCTCAAAGGAATGACCACTGTCTTTGAGGTGGAGGTGAACTGCTGAGTCTTGTCCTGAGGAGGTGGCTCTCCTGTGCTGTGCCATCCTTCTGTGTAGTGGTTGTTTGGTTTCACCAATATAGAGTGGCGAAACGACTAGAATGAAAAGCATTCCAGAATGAAAGAAAGCATTCCCAAATGAAAGGCAGAAATCTAGAATGAGAGGCAGCATTCTGGAATAGACATCCATCCACCCATTCCAGAATGATAGGCAGGATTCCGGAATGGTAGACAAAATTCTGGAATTAAACCCCTAACCCGACAGTGACCTGTGATGTCATCCGATTGGAGCCAGAGACTGACCCTCCTTAAGAGCAACAGTGGCAAGAAAAAACAGGAAGAACCCCTGAAAGTTTTGTCCAACGTCTCAGCTGTTACCTTTAATATTATCATAACAGATGAAATCATTCAATTGGATTTTGTGGTCTGGGTTAGATCAGTCAGCGTTTTAAATGAAAACTTATTTCTCCTCCAGAGGAGGAACTGTCAGGAGTGGGATTTGAACCCACGCCTCCAGTGGAGACTGCGACCTGAACGCCAGCTGGCGAAGGATCGTCCGTACAATGTTGGAAAATGTTGGACACAAGAGCCAATCACAAGCCTTCAATTGCTGGAGGTGCGCCCAATCAGCTAGCGGATTTCTTCCCCACTGTCCAACATTTCCAACATTTGACCAATCACGGTGGACAAATGTTGGAGCAGAGAATCAGTATGGCGCATACCGGTCATCATTCATTCTGCACTAGCTAGCGAGAAAAACAGTCGGTACGGTAATTAAACACTTGCTACAGTGCCGTGTGACACTATTTTACGTTTGTGTGTCATGTAAACTCTTGTACTGTGTTGACGTTTTTATAGATTGATAGATTTGTTGAGTTACGGTCGTTACACAAAGTGGATTTTGTTTTTGCCACTCGGTGCTTACTAATGTTATTTAAGGTGCAGTGTTTAAACACCAAACCTGAGAATCAAAGTATTTCCACCCACGTTTAAGCACTACCACAGCACCGTTTAAGCACTACCACAGCACTACCACATAAGTTATTTAGATTTTTATGGTGTATGGCCATATAGAAATGTCTTCCTGTAAATAAACATTGTCCCTTAATGCTGCTTAAAGCTACGGCATTCTTTGTAATATTTTATTTTATATTTTATATTATATGTTGTGGTACACGGCGTGTCAGAGGACAGCGGGGGGTTGGGTGATCTATTTTGCCAGCTGACATGCTGTGGGTGAAAGGAGAGAGACGTGAAGGACAGCGGTGGCAGACAGGAGAAGGAAAACGGGAAAACGGGGAGAGTAAGAGGGACCCGTGATTCGAAAAAAAAAATACGGACAATAACCATTTGTTTTTATGGACAAGGATCGCCCAGGGAGAGAGAGGATCCTGTGTGGGGTTCACCAGGAGGAGTTTTTTGTTTGTTTGCCTGTTACTTTTTGATCGGGACTGAAGGGACATTTATTTGTAAATATGGGTCGGATTACAGCGTTATTTGGGATGTAAGAAAATATGATTTTGAGTTAATAAACCCGAAACAGTCTCATTTCATGTGTCTGTGGTCTGTATTATGCAACAAGGGTAAATAGAGTACAACACAGGAGAGTCCCTGCTTAATAGCAACACTCCATTTACTTTAGGCAGACTGTTAAAACGTTTATCCATATGTCCATTTGTAAAAATGATGCCAAAAATGTAGCAGATGCAGATCAACACTAGCATTCCTGTGGTCGCCGGTTCGAATCCAAGCTGTGGTCCAAAGTAAAATCCTAAGTATTTCAAAAGTTTGAAATACGTACATAAATTAGATATGTTTCCACAGCTTTCCTTTCTTTTTTCATTTTTCCCTTTTTCCCCTCTTTTTCCTCTTCTTTTCTTCTCCCCCCTTCTTCCCCATCTTAGACGGACGAATGTTCCCCAGCTTGAACGCAGCGCCTTGGACCGCTCGGCCATCCTGACATGAAAAGCGTGCTGTCCACAACAAGTTTGGAAAATCTCAAGGATGAATACTTAATAAACAATCTGAAATCTTCACTGACACTGATGTGGACAGACTCAGAGTGTGTCTGTCTATGCTATCTCAACAAGTCTTGAGCCAGAGATGAGATTTTTCATCTGGTCACCACATGATGAATCATTCTGACTATTGTAGTACCTTGAGATCTGCCTTTCCCAGGTGTTTGTCCTTAAGGTGAAGCAGTCTCTGCCTCAGGGTGAAACTGGGTTTGAAATGTGCTGGGACGTTTTATCCTTTGCCTCCTCACTGCACACCAGTTGCTCTCGGTCCAGCGTTTTTAAAATGATAGTTTTTGGAAGTGTCAGATGGACTGTGCCAGGGTTTGGTCCTCAGACAGTCAATATAAATGGCAGCAGTCTGACTGGTCAAGATGACCTTTTTCATAGAGCTCGTTGTTAACACATCAGACTTGTTAAGTGTAAACGATGGAGGGGCATAAAGTGATCTTGGAGATGAAAAGAACCGTTGTTGGCAGGATTCGAACCTGCGCGGGGAAACCCCAATGGATTTCTAGTCCATCGCCTTAACCACTCGGCCACAACAACCGGCAAAAGGTAACGATGAAGAGTCTGACGACCCAGGTTGGTTCTGTCCATGAGTGCATGGTCTTGTCCAGTTTGTCCTGTCCAGTTTGGTGTTGGTGCTCCTTTACTTGTTTTCCATTTCATTCGCAGGTAAATCTGCGCCGACCAGAGTCTCCGTTTGACAGACAGCTATCACAGAAAGTTGCCGACAGCTGAGCAAGTACTCACGTGCCAACATGGCACAAGTTGAATTGCTTCCAAGCCGGCTGTGTTCACGATCACATGGTCGTTTGAGACTACAAGCCTTCACTGTCCATTCTACGCTGTTTACTTTATTAGGAAGGTGCTCTACAATTGTCCCAACAAGCAGGGGGAGCACTGAACATAAAACTCTCTTTCTCACATGTATTGTCATGTGTTTTTGTGAAAGATAAGGCTGACTTGTTTTCTTGCTTCTCTATTTAAACAATCTGAAATCTTCACTGACACTGATGTGGACAGACTGAGAGTGTCTCTGTGCTATCTCAACAAGTCTTGAGCCAGAGATGAGAGTTTTCATCTGCATTCATGGTCACCACATAATGAATCATTCTGACTATTGTGATGCCCTGAGATGAGGTCCAGTATTCTGGAATGGAAGTTACCATTCCAGAATGGAAGGCAACATTCCGGGACAAACATCGGCATAACAGAATGAAGAGCACATTTGCAGAATGAAAGACAGCATTCCGGAATGAAAGTCAAAATTCCGCAATGAAAGGCAGAAATCTAGAATAAGTGGCAGCATACCAGAATAGACATCAGTATTCCGGAAGGATAGGCAGAATTCCCGAATAACAGTCAGTATTCTGGAACAGAGGTCAGTATTCCGTAACAGAAGTCAGCAAGACAGCATTCTGGAATGAAAAGCATTCCAGAATAAAAGAAAGTATTCCCAAATGAAAGGCAGAAATCTAGAATGAGTGGCAGCATACCATAATAGACATCCACCCACTCCAGAATAATAGGCAGGATTAAGGAATGGTAGACAAAATTCCGGAGTTAAACCCCTAACCCGACAGCGGCCTGTGACGTCATGGAAGTCAGCATTCCGACATGGAAGGCAACATTCCGGGACAAAAGTCAGCAAGACAGCATTCTGGAATGAAAAGCATTCCAGATTGAAAGGCAGAAATCTAGAACGAGCGGCAGCATACCAGAATAGACATCCATCCATGCCAGAATGGTAGACAGGATTCCAGAATGGTAGACAAAATTCCGGACTTAAATCCCTAACCTGACAGCAGCCTGTGACGTCATCCAATCAGAGCCAGAGACTGAACCTCCTTAGGGGCAACAGTGGCAAAGAAAAACAGGAAGAACCCCTGTAGGTTTGGTGTAATGTCTCATCATATCAGATGAAATCATCCAATTGGCTTCTGTGGTCTGGGTTAGAATCTAAGTCAGTCAATGTCTTAAATGATTACTTATTTCCCCTCCAGAGGAAATAAACAGAACTGTCAGGAGTGGGATTTGAACCCACGCCTCCAGTGGAGACTGCGACCTGAACGCAGCGCCTTGGACCGCTCGGCCATCCTGACATGAAAAGCGTGCTGTCCACAACAAGTTTGGAAAATCTCAAGGATGAATACTTAATAAACAATCTGAAATCTTCACTGACACTGATGTGGACAGACTCAGAGTGTGTCTGTCTATGCTATCTCAACAAGTCTTGAGCCAGAGATGAGATTTTCATCTGGTCACCACATGATGAATCATTCTGACTATTGTAGTACCTTGAGATCTGCCTTTCCCAGGTGTTTTGTCCTTAAGGTGAAGCAGTCTCTGCCTCAGGGTGAAACTGGGTTTGAAATGTGCTGGGACGTTTTATCCTTTGCCTCCTCACTGCACACCAGTTGCTCTCGGTCCAGCGTTTTTAAAATGATAGTTTTGGAAGTGTCAGATGGACTGTGCCAGGGTTTGGTCCTCAGACAGTCAATATAAATGGCAGCACTCTGACTGGTCAAGATGACCTTTTTCATAGAGCTCGTTGTTAACACATCAGACTTGTTAAGTGTAAACGATGGAGGGGCATAAAGTGATCTTGGAGATGAAAAGAACCGTTGTTGGCAGGATTCGAACCTGCGCGGGGAAACCCCAATGGATTTCTAGTCCATCGCCTTAACCACTCGGCCACAACAACCGGCAAAGGTAACGATGAAGAGTCTGACGACCCAGGTTGGTTCTGTCCATGAGTGCATGGTCTTGTCCAGTTTGTCCTGTCCAGTTGGTGTTGGTGCTCCTTTACTTGTTTTCCATTTCATTCGCAGGTAAATCTGCGCCGACCAGAGTCTCCGTTTGACAGACAGCTATCACAGAAAGTTGCCGACAGCTGAGCAAGTACTCACGTGCCAACATGGCACAAGTTGAATTGCTTCCAAGCCGGCTGTGTTCACGATCACATGGTCGTTTGAGACTACAAGCCTTCACTGTCCATTCTACGCTGTTTACTTTATTAGGAAGGTGCTCTACAATTGTCCCAACAAGCAGGGGGAGCACTGAACATAAAACTCTCTTTCTCACATGTTATTGTCATGTGTTTTTGTGAAAGATAAGGCTGACTTGTTTTCTTGCTTCTCTATTTAAACAATCTGAAATCTTCACTGACACTGATGTGGACAGACTGAGAGTGTCTCTGTGCTATCTCAACAAGTCTTGAGCCAGAGATGAGAGTTTTCATCTGCATTCATGGTCACCACATAATGAATCATTCTGACTATTGTGATGCCCTGAGATGAGGTCCAGTATTCTGGAATGGAAGTTACCATTCCAGAATGGAAGGCAACATTCCGGGGACAAACATCGGCATAACAGAATGAAGAGCACATTTGCAGAATGAAAGACAGCATTCCGGAATGAAAGTCAAAATTCCGCAATGAAAGGCAGAAATCTAGAATAAGTGGCAGCATACCAGAATAGACATCAGTATTCCGGAAGGATAGGCAGAATTCCCGAATAACAGTCAGTATTCTGGAACAGAGGTCAGTATTCCGTAACAGAAGTCAGCAAGACAGCATTCTGGAATGAAAAGCA
The DNA here is from genome assembly GCF_900634625.1 of Parambassis ranga. NCBI lineage: Eukaryota > Metazoa > Chordata > Actinopteri > Ambassidae > Parambassis > Parambassis ranga. The sequence continues at coordinate 2,500,559 of NW_021144800.1, read as the reverse complement.
TTCCAGAATAAAAGAAAGTATTCCCAAATGAAAGGCAGAAATCTAGAATGAGTGGCAGCATACCATAATAGACATCCACCCACTCCAGAATAATAGGCAGGATTAAGGAATGGTAGACAAAATTCCGGAGTTAAACCCCTAACCCGACAGCGGCCTGTGACGTCATGGAAGTCAGCATTCCGACATGGAAGGCAACATTCCGGGACAAAAGTCAGCAAGACAGCATTCTGGAATGAAAAGCATTCCAGATTGAAAGGCAGAAATCTAGAACGAGCGGCAGCATACCAGAATAGACATCCATCCATGCCAGAATGGTAGACAGGATTCCAGAATGGTAGACAAATTCCGGACTTAAATCCCTAACCTGACAGCAGCCTGTGACGTCATCCAATCAGAGCCAGAGACTGAACCTCCTTAGGGGCAACAGTGGCAAGAAAAAACAGGAAGAACCCCTGTAGGTTTGGTGTAATGTCTCATCATATCAGATGAAATCATCCAATTGGCTTCTGTGGTCTGGGTTAGAATCTAAGTCAGTCAATGTCTTAAATGATTACTTATTTCCCCTCCAGAGGAAATAAACAGAACTGTCAGGAGTGGGATTTGAACCCACGCCTCCAGTGGAGACTGCGACCTGAACGCAGCGCCTTGGACCGCTCGGCCATCCTGACATGAAAAGCGTGCTGTCCACAACAAGTTTGGAAAATCTCAAGGATGAATACTTAATAAACAATCTGAAATCTTCACTGACACTGATGTGGACAGACTCAGAGTGTGTCTGTCTATGCTATCTCAACAAGTCTTGAGCCAGAGATGAGATTTTTTCATCTGGTCACCACATGATGAATCATTCTGACTATTGTAGTACCTTGAGATCTGCCTTTCCCAGGTGTTTTGTCCTTAAGGTGAAGCAGTCTCTGCCTCAGGGTGAAACTGGGTTTGAAATGTGCTGGGACGTTTTATCCTTTGCCTCCTCACTGCACACCAGTTGCTCTCGGTCCAGCGTTTTTAAAATGATAGTTTTTGGAAGTGTCAGATGGACTGTGCCAGGGTTTGGTCCTCAGACAGTCAATATAAATGGCAGCACTCTGACTGGTCAAGATGACCTTTTTCATAGAGCTCGTTGTTAACACATCAGACTTGTTAAGTGTAAACGATGGAGGGGCATAAAGTGATCTTGGAGATGAAAAGAACCGTTGTTGGCAGGATTCGAACCTGCGCGGGGAAACCCCAATGGATTTCTAGTCCATCGCCTTAACCACTCGGCCACAACAACCGGCAAAAGGTAACGATGAAGAGTCTGACGACCCAGGTTGGTTCTGTCCATGAGTGCATGGTCTTGTCCAGTTTGTCCTGTCAGTTTGGTGTTGGTGCTCCTTTACTTGTTTTCCATTTCATTCGCAGGTAAATCTGCGCCGACCAGAGTCTCCGTTTGACAGACAGCTATCACAGAAGTTGCCGACAGCTGAGCAAGTACTCACGTGCCAACATGGCACAAGTTGAATTGCTTCCAAGCGGCTGTGTTCACGATCACATGGTCGTTTGAGACTACAAGCCTTCACTGTCCATTCTACGCTGTTTACTTTATTAGGAAGGTGCTCTACAATTGTCCCAACAAGCAGGGGGAGCACTGAACATAAAACTCTCTTTCTCACATGTTATTGTCATGTGTTTTTGTGAAAGATAAGGCTGACTTGTTTTCTTGCTTCTCTATTTAAACAATCTGAAATCTTCACTGACACTGATGTGGACAGACTGAGAGTGTCTCTGTGCTATCTCAACAAGTCTTGAGCCAGAGATGAGAGTTTTCATCTGCATTCATGGTCACCCATAATGAATCATTCTGACTATTGTGATGCCCTGAGATGAGGTCCAGTATTCTGGAATGGAAGTTACCATTCCAGAATGGAAGGCAACATTCCGGGACAAACATCGGCATAACAGAATGAAGAGCACATTTGCAGAATGAAAGACAGCATTCCGGAATGAAAGTCAAAATTCCGCAATGAAAGGCAGAAATCTAGAATAAGTGGCAGCATACCAGAATAGACATCAGTATTCCGGAAGGATAGGCAGAATTCCCGAATAACAGTCAGTATTCTGGAACAGAGGTCAGTATTCCGTAACAGAAGTCAGCAAGACAGCATTCTGGATGAAAAGCATTCCAGAATAAAAGAAGTATTCCCAAATGAAAGGCAGAAATCTAGAATGAGTGGCAGCATACCATAATAGACATCCACCCACTCCAGAATAATAGGCAGGATTAAGGAATGGTAGACAAAATTCCGGAGTTAAACCCCTAACCCGACAGCGGCCTGTGACGTCATGGAAGTCAGCATTCCGACATGGAAGGCAACATTCCGGGACAAAAGTCAGCAAGACAGCATTCTGGAATGAAAAGCATTCCAGATTGAAAGGCAGAAATCTAGAACGAGCGGCAGCATACCAGAATAGACATCCATCCATGCCAGAATGGTAGACAGGATTCCAGAATGGTAGACAAAATTCCGGACTTAAATCCCTAACCTGACAGCAGCCTGTGACGTCATCCAATCAGAGCCAGAGACTGAACCTCCTTAGGGGCAACAGTGGCAAGAAAAAACAGGAAGAACCCCTGTAGGTTTGGTGTAATGTCTCATCATATCAGATGAAATCATCCAATTGGCTTCTGTGGTCTGGGTTAGAATCTAAGTCAGTCAATGTCTTAAATGATTACTTATTTCCCCTCCAGAGGAAATAAACAGAACTGTCAGGAGTGGGATTTGAACCCACGCCTCCAGTGGAGACTGCGACCTGAACGCAGCGCCTTGGACCGCTCGGCCATCCTGACATGAAAAGCGTGCTGTCCACAACAAGTTTGGAAAATCTCAAGGATGAATACTTAATAAACAATCTGAATCTTCACTGACACTGATGTGGACAGACTCAGAGTGTGTCTGTCTATGCTATCTCAACAAGTCTTGAGCCAGAGATGAGATTTTTCATCTGGTCACCACATGATGAATCATTCTGACTATTGTAGTACCTTGAGATCTGCCTTTCCCAGGTGTTTTGTCCTTAAGGTGAAGCAGTCTCTGCCTCAGGGTGAAACTGGGTTTGAAATGTGCTGGGACGTTTTATCCTTTGCCTCCTCACTGCACACCAGTTGCTCTCGGTCCAGCGTTTTTAAAATGATAGTTTTTGGAAGTGTCAGATGGACTGTGCCAGGGTTTGGTCCTCAGACAGTCAATATAAATGGCAGCACTCTGACTGGTCAAGATGACCTTTTTCATAGAGCTCGTTGTTAACACATCAGACTTGTTAAGTGTAAACGATGGAGGGGCATAAAGTGATCTTGGAGATGAAAAGAACCGTTGTTGGCAGGATTCGAACCTGCGCGGGGAAACCCCAATGGATTTCTAGTCCATCGCCTTAACCACTCGGCCACAACAACCGGCAAAAGGTAACGATGAAGAGTCTGACGACCCAGGTTGGTTCTGTCCATGAGTGCATGGTCTTGTCCAGTTTGTCCTGTCCAGTTTGGTGTTGGTGCTCCTTTACTTGTTTTCCATTTCATTCGCAGGTTTGATTGTTCACACCTGTGATCAGTCATCAGCCAATCCTGCTGCAGCTTCCATCTAGTATATGTGTCCAATGGAAGCTGAGCAACATGTCAGCTACACACATAGAAACACTACACATAGTTTGTCATATAAATAACATGGATTGAATCATGTTGTACAGTCAATGGAAACAAAAAGCACTGAGAGTGGTGCTGGTAGTGCAGCAGTGGATGGAGGCTGAAGTGCTGCCACCTAGTGTCAATATTTGGTATTAACTCTGACTACATATTCCACCTTTAACTCTCTGCCATATATACTGTGCCATGTGTGAAGTGATGATAACATGTGAATGTGAATTTATTGTAAAGAACTTTACTTATTATCCCTGTTATAAGTGAGCAGTGTGTGTGTGTGTTTGATGGAGTGTGTAATGTCTGCTCAGTGTTACTGATGCTGCTGTGTGTGATCTGAAAACTGATCAAACTGTGATGTGTCTGATGCTGACAGAAGAATCAGAGGTCAGACAGTCGGATCCTCCTCTGTGACACCTTTAACATCATATCAGAAATCTCTGTCTGCTTCTGGTACATGCAGCTGATCACCAGCAGAGGGCTCACTGCTTTGCTGTCACTCAGGGGGCCTGTTCTGTCTGCCACTGGGATATGATGAGGTGAACTTCAGAGTTTGAATAGATTTCATTTGTCATGTGTTTATGATCATTTTATGAATCAGCTCAAATAAAGGAGACTCACTGAAGTCACAGTTTAGTGTTTTAATACTTATACACACTTATTTTGAAGCTGCTATCAACTTGATGAGTCTTCCTGTTGAAGCACGAGGCAGGACGTGTGTCAGAACATCCATGAACTGAGTAGATTAAGAGGAAAAGCTGATGTGTCACAGCTGCTGGTTGTGTTCTTTCAGTGTCTCCATCTTGATGAAATGAGGCTGTTTTACTTCCTCCAAGTAGAGTGGACCTGGCTCACAGAGTGCTGCTGCTGTCTCTGTCTCTCTGTGAGCACCATGTTAAACAGCAGGCTCTGAATAGTGACGTCATGATGTCACAGTCACATCAGTCTAATCTCCCAATCGGAGAGAGAGCTGTCATCAACAGCAGGAAGTGCAGGAAGCTCATGGTGTGCAGGCCTCTGATGTGTGGAGGCTTGTAGCAGCCAACAAGAAGGGAGTTTGTAAAAGTTCTCTGTAACTTTAAATGTGAGGATTCAGAAAGAACTTAGATCAGATATGTGCAGCACTTGTGCAACAGATACTCCAACAGTGACAGCTCTTCTGAAGAAAGCCTGAGGAGCTGAGACCTGGATGAGACACTGATACAGCTTTGCTCTGCTGACAGGAAGGATGAAGGCTGACCACACACACACACACACACACATAACACACACAGACACACACGCACATACATAACACAAACATATAGACACACACACGCTCTTACAGACACACCACACAAACATACATACAGAAACACACACATAACACATTCTTACACACACACACACACACACATATAGACGCATGTGTTGTCTTTTAAGTTCAACAGTAAAAACTATGGACAGAGCTTCCGTGACATCACCCGTTTGTTCGGTGGGAGGCTCCGGGACACTCTGATCGCTGCCATGTTGGCAGCGTTGTGTCCGCCAAAACTCAAACTCACGGACAAAGAGGGGTAGCACTAGCTGAGTTTAGGGGGGGGGCGGGCAAGAAACTCGTGCTGTGATATGGCAACCGTCTGTCGCTCAAGCGCCAACGCTCATAATTATGCGTAATTTTAAGTCTGAATACAATCCCACAGCAGCTCATCAACAAACTGAACCAGCTGGGGCTGAACTCCTTGCTGTGCAACTGGCTGCTGGACTTCCTCACCGGGAGACCTCAGACAGTGCGGGTCGGCAGAAACACATCCAGCACCATCACAATGAACACCGGGACTCCCCAAGGATGTGTGCTGAGCCCCCTCCTCTTCACTCTGCTGACCCATGACTGCACGTTAAAGTTTGTGGACGACATCTCCAGTGGAGATGAAACAAACTACAGGAATGAGATGCACCTTCTGGCCGAGTGGTGCAGAGACCACAACCTCTCCCTCAATGTGGAGATAACTGGGATAATTTGTATATCGGCTCGAAGGAACACTAGTTAGCTTTCTGATGGTGTCACTCTTAAAACTGAACACCAAACCGTTTTGCCTGTAGATCCAGTTATTTGGCAAGAGTGCCGGTCATTCTTCCATTAAGACATCATGTAAAACCAAAAACAGAGAAGCAGAGCAGCCATATTGTGTAACTCACCACCATCTCCACATCTTTGACATCACACACATAAAAATTATACTGTGTTTAGAGCAACTTCTTGTGATTCTGACGGTGTTCTTATTTTTGGTATGAAGGCTTCGGTTTGGACAAAAAGAGAAGTTGTTCGGAGGGTGCAACCCCCATTAAAATACATGGGATCTGCCCTGACAGGAGTGAAAGGAGAATCACACAGGTGTCTTAATTAGGGTACTCATTACTCTCTCATTACTCAGGAAACTAGAACAAGTATTAGGGAGTGCTCTCAAGTGCTCTCTAAGCAAAATAAAAAATAGCTTGGTTTCTATGGTGACCCCACAGGCTGCAACAAAACACCACTACAGGTGCTGGTCATATAATTAGAATATCATCAGAAGGTTGATTTATTTCAGTAATTCCATTCAAAAGGTGAAAGCTGTATAATGCAAACATTCATTCCACACAGACTGAAATATTTCAAGTGTTTATTTCTTTTAATTTTGATGGTTATAACGGACAACCAATGAAAACCCACATTCAGTATCTCAGGAAATGAGAATATGTGAAAAGGTTCAATATTGAAGACACCTGGAGCCACTCTAACCAGATAATGAACTCAAAACACCTGCAAAGGCCTTTAAATGGTCTCAGTCTAGTTCTGTAGGCTGCACAACCACAGGAAGACTGCTGACTTGACAGTTGCCCAAAAGACGACCATTGACACCTTGCACGAGGAGGGCAAGACACAAAGAGGCTGGCTGTTCACAGAGCTCTGTCCAAGCACATTAACAGAGAGGGAAGGGGTGTACAAGCAAGAGGGAGTACAAAGTGTTCTGCCCAAACAGGGACTTGAACCCTGGACCCTCAGATTAAAAGTCTGATGCTTCCAATACTTCACTAGTACACTTCATGTAGTGCAGTGAGTCCTGATTGACTTGCAATTGACCCTTTATACAAGGGGGATTAGCTCAAATGGTAGAGCGCTCGCTTAGCATGTGAGAGGTAGCGGGATCGATGCCTGCATCCTCCAGCCTGCATTTTAGGAGGGAGGGTGTAGCTGGATGGATGAGGATGGATGGATAATGTAGTGGACTCCCACCCAGCAGATCAAGTCCCAGAGGTTACAGCATCATTTATTAGCTGAGTTTCCCCTCAGGGAAGCTGCTGTTTACAAGCTGTTTACAGAGAGAAGCAAGAAAACAACAGTCAGCATCATCTTCCATAAAAACACATGACAATAACATGTGAGACAGAGAGTTTATGATCAGTGCTCCCCCTGCTGGTTAGGACATATGATGACATTTTAAATGTACCAGTCAAAAGTCACTCAGTGGTTTGTCTTTGTTTTTATGACTTTCTACATTGTAGATTCATCCTGAAGACATCAGAGCTATGAAGGAACACATGTGGAATGATGTAGTGAACAAACAGTGTTAAACCAAGCAGAATATGTTTGATGTTTGACATTCTTCCAAGCAGCCAGCTTTTGCTTTGATGACAGCTTTGCACACTCTTTGCATTCTCTCAATCTGAACTGAACCACCAATGCTGTGCAATGCTGACATCTAGTGGTGGAATTGCAGGCTGCAGCTTCCTCATTCCAAAATCAATCCTCCTCCACATAAAGTCAGAAGCGGAGCGGCTGTTCAAAATAAAGGAGGAAGCACACACTCTGCAGGCTGCAAGGAAAGAAGCAGAGGACAAAACAAGAGAGGGAAGAGTCTGTGACACAGCTCAGCCTCATCTTACTGCACCACTGTTTGTCTTTTTCACATTGTATCACAGAACACTTTTAGAGACGCAGGCTTCACGTCACTACAGCCTCCTTCATGCTGCAGCCTGAATGTTCACTGAGTCGCTCTGCGTACAAACGTCTGCTAAATGAGTTACAAACGTCAATATAATGACGTGATATAAAACGTAAACGTATAAAAACGTGAATGAAGCTGTAAAGTAGCTTGTTAGCTCATGCAGCAACAGTGTGTAGCTGCTATGCTAATGCTACTTTAGCTTGTTTAGCATTAAGCTAAGTGCTGCTGTTACAACTTACTGTTAGAGTTAATGAGCTCTAAACCACAGCAGGAAAAACTAATGTATGTATTTAGTCTATTTAGTGTTTATTAATGCTCAGGTGTTTCTCTGTAAAGGACAAGCTAGTGAATTATTGTCATATAGTTGTGTTATTTTATGGCTTTTTTAAATGTTTTTCATCAGGTGCTGTGCTTAAACACCTGTCTGTGTCTCCTCATGAAGATGCCACAGCCTCCACAGATGAAGGTATAATCTGGATTATTTACAGTGTTAGTTATCAGGCTGATCATTATGGTCTTATACCACACAGGTCATGTGGAGCCCTGTGAGGAAACTCCAGAGGACGTCCCAGCAGCAGTCCAACACCTGAGAGCCTCCACTCCTTCCTCTGCTCCTCCAGCACCTGACCTGGTAACAGAGGAAGGTTCCAAGGTGTCCAGGTCTCACTGATGATCCTGCACTGTGGACAAACTTAATAATAACAATACTAGTCATCATATCTTGTGTTGTCAGTGGTGGAGGAAGTACTGATGTTTAGTACTTAAGTGAAAGTACAATTACCCAGCCAAATATATACTCAAGTAAAAGTAGATGTGCTACATCAATGATCCTACTTAACCAAAGTCGTAAGTACTTACTTTCAATTTCCAAGAGTTTAAAACAAGGCAACGGGACTCAAGGATTGTTTTTTTTAACTTGGGGATACATAAAAAATACATGAAAAATTACCTATGTACAGTAACAAAGTACAAATACTTAGTTACTTTCCACCACTGTGGACAGTCTTCAGAGAGTACATATTTCTATGATGTATTTTGATTGTTTTTTATGTTTGATTATTTGTTATGTTTCCTTAAGATAATATTTTCATATGTGTGTTCCACATTATTTAAATAAAAGGTTGCTTATATAATCATCACTGTACATGTCTTTGTGTTTGGGGCGGCATTTCTATAGAATCTAGTAGCCCGTAGGGCCCCAGTGTTACCTTCTTGCCTAGGGCCCCTATAGTGTCAAGCAACGGCTCTGTCAGCGTCCGTATGCAAATGAGTCAGCACAGCGTAACTCTCTGTCTAAAAGCTGAGATGTGAGGGTCCGAGCGTACGTCACTGCAGCTCAGAGCACAACAAGAAAAACACACAGGCGCGGCATGTGAAACAGAAAATTGTACATACACATTTCAAATTGTTATGCAGAATAACGTGTGAGTAACAAACCGCTGCATCTGTATTATGTGATTATTGCGAGCTACAGCGCTATATGCAGCGAGTAATCAAACTATATACAAAGTTGTTCCTTCACAACAATAAAGTTCAACTTAACTCACTGTTTTGCTCCTGTTACCTTTTTATTTACGTACTGGTATGTTTTAGCGTAGCATGCGCCTTATAATACGATGTGCCTTGTGTATGTGCTGAGGACAGAAATAGACCCTGTAACAGACACTGCGCCTTATAAATCTGATGGTCGCGAAAATACGGTACTCACGCTGGCTCCATCTGGTGGACCATTTGTATATTACTACAGGTTTCATAGTAGGCCCTTCTCATAGAATTAATATGTAGCTCCCTCTGGTGGACACTATATATATATATACTCACGCTGGCTCCCTCTGGTGGACCATTTGTATATTACTACAGGTTTCATAAGCTGTGTCCCAATTAAGGGACACATTTTAAGGCCACGTACGTCACAACGCTGCGCAAAGGCTGGGTCCTTCAAATGCGTCCTCCAAATGCGTCCTCCTTTTGCCTGAATTTGGAGGATCTACTTTTTGTCCAATAGTACAATGACGGACCAAGCGAGCAGCAGCGGCACCGGCACCGGCAGGAGTGCCGAATTCACATTTAAATGTAAGTAAAGGGCAGTAATTCGAGGGATTTTTAAAATGCTAGTAGTGACAGTGGCAATAAAAAAAATGAGTTTTATATTTACAAACATGATGTCCTGTTGACACGAGGCGCTGTAAACTAAACGCTTTGATTGAATGTTGTTTCTTGTTGTTTACTGTAGTATAGTATAAAGTATAGTTCACGTGAGGAGCAATATTATGGTTATTATATCAAACGGTCATTCTGCCTGTTGTCATTTTGTTGTAGGAGGAGCAGATAACGGAGGAGATGAGGCTGGAGAGGGAGGGAGAGGAGAAAGAGAGAGAGGGAGAGAGAGAGAGAGAGAGGGAGAGAGGGAGTAACTTCAACAGAGCGGCTTCCAAACAGCTTAAAATATGAAAAGCTATAAAATATGTATGTAATAGGTCAACACACACTGCTTGTAACAGGGATAATAAGTAAAGTTCTTTACAATAAATTCACATTCACATTTTATTATCACTTCACACATGGCACAGTATATATGGCAGAGAGTTAAAGGTGGAATATGTAGTCAGAGTTAATACCAAATATTGACACTAGGTGGCAGCACTTCAGCCTCCATCCACTGCTGCACTACCAGCACCACTCTCAGTGCTTTTTGTTTCCATTGACTGTACAACATGATTCAATCCATGTTATTTATATGACAAACTATGTGTAGTGTTTCTATGTGTGTAGCTGACGTGTTGCTCAGCTTCCATTGGACACATATACTAGATGGAAGCTGCAGCAGGATTGGCTGATGACTGATCACAGGTGTGAACAATCAGCCGGTGACGAGTGGAGCAGGAGCAGCTGCCCATGCTGCAGAGACACAAACAGCAGCAGCACTCTGTGACCCATGTCCACTCTGTGTGTCCTCCAGACAGTCTTAAGATTAAGATTAAGAAACCTTTATTAGTCCCACAATGGGGAAATTGCATTTTTGCAACAGCAGGTACAGACAGCAAAGGATAAGTTAAGAAAAGATATATATGATAAAATAAACTACCAATAAAATATAGAATAGAATCATCAACAGTTTACATATGAACAGTTATTGCACAGGTGAGTGGAGGGAGAAGTGGTCTGTAAGAAAACTGTACATAGTGCATCAGAAACTAAATAAATAATGTGTTGTACACTGTGGTGTGTGAATATTGCTCCTATCAGAAGTGGTTATTATACAGTCTGACAGCAGCAGAGGTTGTGTGTAATGACGCGGCTCACCAGCAGAGGGCGTGTGACGGAGCAACAAGCAGAAACTACAGAGGAGAAGAGACACAACAAAGATCAGAACAGACACACTCAGCTCTTCTCTCTGAGACCATGATGATACCGTCACATATCATCACTGCACATGTTTTTGGCTGCACGTCTGGAAATGAGAGGAGACAGAACATTATCATACATGTTGCATAAGTAAAGTCACATGACATGCACCACTGTAAATAAAGGAAACCACATATTTTTAAGACACTTAGAGCACAGAGCCCAAGAAATAATATAATCTAAAGCTCACAAGACACAAGACGAACAGAACAGAACAGAACAAATACTTTATTTATCCCAAACTGGGAAATGTTTTCTATTGCAGCAGCAATGTACAGGGTCAGTATCATCCTATCTGCTGGTAAAAGTCTTTCTCCCCGTCGGGGAATCGAACCCCGGTCTTCCGCGTGACAGGCGGAGATACTATCCACTATACTAACGAGGATCGCTGACAACCACCATCTGTCATAGCAGCAGCCACCTGGTGCGGTCATGTGTCAGCTGGGGTGTGACGGAGTGGCTACGTCAGTAACTGTGGGCAGACTGCAGGTGTGTGTGCACCCAGACACACACAGGTCCCAGCTGAGAGCAGCCGGACCTTCCTGTCCTCCTGTCCATCGCTGTCCAAGGTGAACCGACACCACCAGACCACAGGGCCATTATTTATTTAGCAGGAAAGAAGAAGATGCTCTGCAGCATTCAGGTGTGTTAACACAGTGCAGAGAGAGGAAGACATGAACAATGGTGTCAGAGCAGCAGCTGTTGCTGCATCAACCTGGAAATCAAACTGTTTATATATATGCACAAACTGTACGTTCATAAGTCACATGACATGCACACTGTAAATAAAAAGGAAACCACATATTTTAAGACTCTTAGAACACAGACAGAAGTATGAATTATATATGGTTACAATCAAAAATAACTGAATGCAAATAAATGATTTTGTGGAATTTAAATCAAAACCTAAAAACACCAGAATCAGCAAATCACATGTTTGCATTACAGTGGTCCCTCCTATAACCAGTTCACCTCTCACCTTGTTTTTCTCTTACAGCTCATTGAGTTCTGGTCCGGATAGTCCGTAGACCAGTGTCAGTCCATCTCCAGATGGACTGACACTGGTCACTGGAAGAGACACAGTCCGCTAGCAGCTCCTTCACTGTCGGCCTGCAGCGCTGCTCCCACACTCATCTGGACTCTTTCATCCACACACAGAAAACACGAGCGGAACATTCAGCCTGCAGAGGAGCTGCCTTGGATTGAGTCTCCGCGGTTCTCATGGTGTGTTCAAGGACCGCCTCCTATGGCGCCAAATCGGGGTCATAAGTTTTGTTCACCTGAAAAAATAAAATTCATTCAAACACTAAAATTTGTCCTGCTTCCTTGTGTATCCTTGTCTGTTTTACTTCCTGGTGTTTTCCCTCCTTCCTCCCACCCTGCATTGTTTCACCTGTGTCCTGTTAACCCTTGTTCATCTGTATCATGTATTTAGGTCTTGCGCTCCTCTTTGCGCCTGTTCCCGTCTGTGTTTCTGTCCTCCATGTTTCCAGTGTTTATTTGGTTTGTTAACTTCTTCTTCTTCTTCAGAGCTTCAGGCTTGCTGTCAACAAGTGGAAAATACGTAAAGATCTTGTGTGTTTTACTCACAGCTTTGTGATGCTGCTGTCTCCTCTGCAGTAAGCTGTGCAGGGAGACAGGAATTCAAAGAACAGAGGTGTTGGTGCTGTTTTTCAGGCCGTCTGCAGGGTGATAAGGTGCTGGCTCCTGGATTAATACAGGGTAAATTAAAATGATCAGACTGTGTGAGAGAAAATTTAAAAACAGCCTTTCCTCTGGAGTAAACCGCAGAGTCTCTCTGGGCCACACGTCTGTTCCTTCTAAGGAAATGGTTTAAATAAAGTAATAATTCACACTTTGGAGGAAGGTTCCATTTAAAGTATGGTGCTGCTATTTTAGTTTCTAGAAAGATAATCGGGGTGCAGCTTCAGTCTTTCTGTAGGAATACTGAAGTTTTAAATCTGGTGTCTCCACAGACAGGAGGAGGGAAACATCTGTAACCATGGAGATGGAGGAGCTGCTGGCAAAGGAAGCACCCCCGTCAAAAAAAAAACCTGTCCAAGAGCTGTAAGGAAACGCCAGTGCTAGTCTGTGTTAGCAAACTAGCTTAAATATGTAACTCAAAGATACCCACAGGTATGCCAGTCAGAGGAGAGCTCACCTGTAGACGCTTGCTGTTAATTTCTTTGGTATTGATACATGTTCTGTTTCTTTTCTGAATGCTGGCTTCATGCAGGCGTCACATCCTTCTCAGCTGATTTCCACCAGAATTGAGAGCCGGGCTGGTTGGAGTGGAAGTCTGAAGCATTAAAATGACAGAACCTTCCTGTTAGCGGTGATGCTAACAGTCCTGGTGACCACTGTGTAAAAAAAGGACCAGTGTGGGTGGAGGGGATGTTCCTGCGTCACTCACTACCAACAACAGGTATGTACACACACATCATTCCAGCAGCTGGAAATATGGAGGACACGCTGACTGTGAGCTACTGTCTGTGACACATTAATAACATCAGTGAAAGCAGCTACAGCCTAGGGGTACGTCCACCTGTTTGTGGAAATATCAAAGCTGTTGTGTGTTTAGAAAGGACTCACACACTGTTTTTTATTTGCATTTTTTACTGTGTGAAGCCAAAAAAAGTCTCCAGGCAGGCGACATTAGCCGCCCTCCTCCTCCTCCTCTCCCCTCTCTGCCTCATGTTTCTGTCAGCTCACATTGTGTAGAAGCCCGTCAGCGCTGTGGCTGAGAGGGAGAGTCCACCGAGTCAGACACCTCTTGTTATCTTGGGGACTGAACTTGTGGGAGTTGTGGCTGTCAGGACTCACAGAGCATGAGGCCGCCGAGGGCAGCCGGGGCGCAGAGAACAGGCTGCAGGCTGCTTTAGTCCAGTTCACACTGTGAAGGGCCACTCCATTAGCTGTCATATTTATCTGGTCATCAGTGTTCTCCCTCTCATTACTGTTGTACAGTGTTTTCTCACCAGCCTCCACCTGCCAACAGCTACACCTTTTGGAGGAGAGTCTGAGCTGCCAGTTTGCTGCCTGTGATAAACAGAGCTCGGCTGCTTCATGCTTACATCCTGACGTCTTTGATCAGAAATCTCATTGTGTGTCACACCAACAGCGTTTTTAATTAACGCCACCAAGGACAGTTTGTTAGGTCCATCGAATCAAAGTGTTGGTGGAGCTGTTTTCTGTTGACCTGTCTGTCCTCGTTCTGACCATCATTGGAGTCATCCTGTCTTAAATCTGAGATGATGAGTAATTCTTGGCCACAGAAACTCACCTGAAACTTCCTGTCTTCGTTCTGATGCTACATTTTAATTAGTGCAAAGTGTCAGTCCTGACACAGAAAGTTAACCTGACCCGGAGGCCTTTGGAAACATTTCCCCACATCATTTTTCTCATTACCAGGCTCTCTGTGGAGCCTTCCTCCAGACGGAGGTGCTGCATTTTACGTAGAAACATTTCCGTCAGTTCAGCAGTGAGAGTAATGGCTTCTGGACCTCATGTGTATTAAAAATAAGCAAATGTACAGTGTAATATGGCCCGTCTGAATGTACCAGCAAGGCTAAAGTTATTTCCAGCCATCCTTTTTTTTTTTACGCCTGAAAGAACCTTTTCAATCAATTAATGAGGAGCCACTGACTCAGTTTGTCTTCACCTGAGGGGACCAAGCAGCAGGTGATGCTGAAGTAATTATGAAGTAAGACGAGCACAAAACGAGAACTGCAGAATGAACGGGGAACAAACGCCTGGATGTATCCTGGTTGTGTGAACAGGCTGTTTAGAGAAATAAACAGAAGCTCGGCGTCCTGCTGCGGACCCTTCTCAGCTTAAATGGACTCAATCTTTCACTTATGGAGGGCAGATTAATTTATTAGATATTACAGTTAGCCAGCGTTAGCAGCGTGGCTAAATTACAGCTATGCTAGCTGGGCTGTTGATGTCCTTGTTGTTGTTGTTGATGGATGGAGCATGGACACCTCATCACTGTTGTTGTACAAATCATTTGGCTGGCTTGTTGTTGTGCCGACCTAGCCTCTAAATTAGCTAGCTTTGCTGTTTACAGATTACATTATGAGCCAATGTTACAATTAGTAAACAACTCCAGATTAATGCAGTGTCGCCACTTCAGAGCTAGCTGGATATGCTAGGTATGCACCTGCTAATTTTACGACTAGCAAATTAGTTGATAGTTGGCAAGTTTGATATCATTTCATCTTCTAACATGATCCATGATACAAACATGTAAATAAATAAAGCATACTGAGGTGCTGATCTAACATTAATGGTTGAGCTAGGATTAGCCAACCAGGTAGCTAAGCTAAGCTGATGGAAAATGCATCATGTTATGAGAGTCTGATTCTTTCTGATTCATACATTCTGAGTGGATTAGAGAAGAAATCCAGCTCATTCATTCATCAATTCTGCAAAAGTAAGAAATGTATTCTTTCTCTCTGAGGTCCTGATGAGCCTCGTTCAGGCCAGCAGTGTCCACTGATCTCCAGCTGGCCTGGGACCGGCTGTGGATCCCACAGGAGCGGCTGGAGGAAGCTGCTGGAGGCCCGGGCGCCTCTGCTCCCCGGGCTGCTAACCCGGCACTGATGGTCCAGACAGGTCGGATCAATAAACACAGCGTTGAATGGAAATATCTGAGTAAAGCAGGGGTTTACCAAACATTCGCATAGTGCTCTCTGCCTTGGTCTGCTGGCTTCAGTTCAGGTTTCTGTTGCCCGTAGCAACCACTGCTCTGACAGTACCATAGCAGTTTAATGGTCACATCAACTACTCTGTGAGATATGTGACCAAAGAGACCTGACGGGTATCTTTTCTCTGCAGATGTCCTTGTTGGACAAAAACATTCTGTTTTTCATGGAATGTGTGACTGCGTGTTAGATCAGTACACAGCATGTCTGATGTTCACCGTGTTTTATGTAACTTCTTTCTGTCAGAGTGTTATTCTGAGTGCTGTTGACACAGTTCAGAGAGGCTTTCTGAGAAAGTACTCCATGTAAAGTCTGCTCAGATGCTGCTAAACCAAAGCTGTGCGTTGTTTGCATGTCGAGCTGAACTGTTCTCTCTCAAAAGGAGTTTTAGGTGGATGGCTTTGTTGAAGTTTCACCTAAGATCTGATGCTGCTGATCAATATGAAGCAGCTGCGCCAAATTAACGACGTCACGGTCACCTCGCAACCAGTTAGAGATGTCTGAGGAGAGCCATCCCACAGCGCCCCTCTTCCTTACAGCTAATTCGGACCATAGCATGCTAGCATCCTGCTAATGGCTGCTGATTGGTTAGTTCAGATTAGGACTGATGGTGACTGATGCTGTACAGTGGCTTGTGGTGATGTCACCTTGTGTCACATTTTCCTTTGAACAGGAAAAGCAGCAGTTTTTTTTCTGTAATTAAAGAAGAGAAAATAGAGAAGAGTTAAGTGATTGATTATTGGCACAGTGACTGTGAATTACCTCCATACCGCTGGCTTCCTATGTTGCTGCTCTGTGCTTGTTGTCATTGAGCTCTACCAACGTGCTGCTGATGCATGGGGCCGAAATCAAGTTTTAACACCAGACTGGTCATCGGTATTGATCGAGTTTTATATGAATCTGAACCAGAAATTTTTATCCTAACACGTGGTTTAATGTCTGACCCCGTGTGCTGACGGAGTCCTGATTGGCTGTAAGCAGCTGGTTGCTCAGCTCCTCCTCTGCGCCTCCTGCAGTCTCAGCTCCTCTTACCGTGTCCGGTGCGTGTTGTTAGCACAGCGAGAACACGGTGAGCCAAAGCTGTGAATGAATCAATAGCTCTCAGCAGAAAAGCACCAAAGTTCCTCAGTGTCGTTCCTCGCGCTGCATTTTTATCTGCTCCTGTGTGAGAGCGCTGAGACCGGTGCGTCTTGGGAGGACAACATTAAGTCAACGGGGCTTGTTGTAGCTTGTGAGGGGAGGTTTGGGACCAAAGATAAGGGTCCTCTGAACAGGCTGTGTTCTTCAGGAAAAGGCTCAGGTGTCAGCGAGGTTTGAAGCACAGAGCACTTAGCAGTTAACAGAGCAGAGGGAGCAGGATGCTGTTATATGACCTGGATCCCACCAAACATCTGGCTGCATCCTGATACGTCTGCACGTCCTGTGCTGTGGAGCTCACACCTCCTGACGGTCTTTGTCCTCCTGCAGCACGTCTCTCACATTCAGCGAGCCGCCTTCAGCTCTGTAGAAGAAAGAACATCGATTGAGAGCATCGTATGAATATCGACGTGCCGCTCCTGCTTCTGCCTGTCCTTGGCTCATAAAATATTCCCACGCTTATTTAAATCATGACCAGTCACCTGAGGACTCTGATAGAACCTGTGGAGGTTTATATAGACATGTATATATTTTACCAGCTCATGATTCTTCTTGGCAGAGAGTGATTTATGCTGTGGATAATGAGAACGCAGCCCTAAATGTGTGGAAATAGGCTTTCATGTGCTCCAGTCTAATGATTCTTTATAATGCTGGTTTCCTGGTGCTCCTGTCGTTCTCAGATATAACAAGCAGGGCCATCATCATCATCATTTATGAATAACAACATTAGCGGCCAGATGTAGCAAGTAAACAGTGACAGTGCAAGCTGTGCAGGCCTGCTGCTGGAGGTGCTGTTCAGTCTGGATGTGCTGCTGCAGACATGCTGCACATGCTGCTGTGTCCCTGAGCACAGCCAGGCTGGTCCAGACCAGCTCCGGGTGAGGACCACACAGCTGTGTCCCACTGCAGGTCCTTTAAAGGACAGCTGCTCCTGTCACACGTGTTCCATTTGTTTATCATCTTTTGGTCATTAAGTTCACTTTGTGCTGTATAAAGGTCTTTGGTTCTGGTTCAGATGATGGGTGGGTGGATGTTCTCTTGTGTTAAGTTGGTTCTGTTTCAGTTTTTTTCTACTTCCTGTTTTGTTTTGGTAGGCAGTTTGTTTTACTTCCTGTTGTCTTTCCTCCTCTGTGATTGGCTGCCCGCCCTCGTTGTTCCTGCCTGTGTCTTGGTTCTGTGTATCCTCCATCCTTTTTATTCGCAGCATCACCATCTGTGTGTGTTCTATGAAACCATAACAACCGCCGTCTCTGAGGAGACTGCAGCTCTGCAGCCCACATCTGCACAGGAGAATGAAGAAGTGAGCCGACTGTCTTCAGCCCACAGTGCAGGTATGAACACAGACAGACACACTGACGCCTCTTCTTCATTCAGAATATCTTTGAAAGTCTTCATCACAGTAGGGCTGCAACGATTACTTACAAGTACTCGAGTAATATTCAAGGGCAAAATGCATCGACAACTAATTTAGTACTCGATGACTCGTTAGAGACGTCATTGGGGGGTTCAAAATGTGTAAACTGTACACACACACACACACATACGCGTTTTGGCGCCCGGCATGGAGGCGGTCACGGCCTGAAGCAATGACACTGCAGCGGTCCAAAGCAGGTATCCATTAGCTGTTAGCTGCAGCCGTATCTATGGGAAAACTATGACATTTACGTGTGATCCGAGTACTCGAGTATTCGCAAAAATAATCGCAGAGTATCAAAATACTCGTTTGTTGCAGCCCTACATCACAGTGAGGTGGTTCAAGATGACAAAAACTGCAGAACCTGACCTTTCTGAGGACACACACTGCCGGCCTGTGTGACGGAGCGCAGGCAGGAGATAAACTGATGAGAGAGTGTCACACAGCAGAGCCTCAGTGTTACAGCGCTGTGCTCTCAGGCTTCTCTTCAGCACTGTGATCTACAGTGTGCTTCTTTTGTCCAAATGTCTCAAAATGTCCACCATCCTGGGCTGATGTGTCCAGGTTCCATCAGTCCCCTGAAGTGTACTCAAAGCTGTCACTGCAGGTTAGCTAATACTGACATCAGTGATGTCATTGTTTCAGCTGTACATGCTGGACGATGTGTAACTCAGTCTGACTGAGACCTTGTTACACAGGTATGTGTAAAAACTGAGACTTTTCCTTCCTTTGTGCCTTTTATTTACACATAAATGAGTTTTCACCTATGAAAACAATTCTTTCTAAAAACTCTGTGTATTCGCGTTTGAACTGACAAAAACGGAGTTTGCAGCAGTGCGTCAGTTGGTACGACCTTTTTTTTGTGTAGTACGGCTGCAAGAGCAGTTGTAGTCTAGTAATGGAAGTAATAGTAGCGTTTGCATTTGCAAATACAGCTCCTCGTGCTGTGTAGAGGAGCAGAGACATGTTAGGTCTCGAGTTTCAGCAATTTTGGAACAACGTCTGACACAAAGAGGCAGACTACTTTGATGAGGCTTCTGATTGGCTTGCACGGCTTTCTCCTTCTGCCAACACTGCCCCCCACAGGCCTGGCGTAGTCATGATGGCTCTCTGAGCGTATTTATGCGGGTTAATGTAAACAGAAACGTTTATGAAAACGATGATGTGTGCACAATGTTATTTTGGAAAACGGAGGGAAGGAAATGTTCGTTTTCACAGATACCCGTGTTTGTGGAAACGGGGTCTGACAGGTTAAACAGTGTTTCCATGATTCAACTGTCAGTGTTTCCTTTGACTGCTGCAGCAGTTGTTGTGCTGTCTGTTGTTATTTGGCTTCAGTGTGAAGGAACCTGCTGGCTGACATGCAGCAGGTCTGCTGCCTGTTGTCTCCACAGAGATCCACAGTTAACGTTCAGGAAGCAAACCCATCTAGGGAGGAATTACTGTAATAAGAGCCAGGAGGAAAAATCATTTGGAAAATCACATTAATCAGCTGCGTGCTGCTAAATGTTTAATTTTTATTGATGCCTGACTTACTCACACTATCGACAGATGCGGGCCTGAGAGCCAGAAACTGAGCCAGGACTCAGGTCATCGTCCAGGAAGTGATGAGGAGCTGCCTGAGGCCACCGACTGATCAGGACCAGCAGACATGAGCTGTGAGGTTGAAAGTTAACCCTTTATTTTACCAGAATTCTAGGATAAAGGTTAAATAATGGTATAAAGGTGAGATAAACTAACACACACACACAGAATCATGATGGACTATTAGCTTTAAACATCCATATGTATAGCATGAAAGTGCATTTAACCCTTTGAGCTCCTCTTCTGCTGCCTCTGATCATCAAAGAGTTCTTTCAACTCATTAAGTTTCAAAAGAAACTTGAGCAGCATTTGAACAGACTTCCCAGCATGCACCTCTCCTCCTTTAATGTGTTCAAGAACAGTGAAATGATGGAAACGTGTTTTAGGTGCAGAGTTTGTAGCTGTGAGGTGTAAATGAAAATATAGATCACAATTAGCACGTTCACACTGACACGCTGTTCATGTGTCCGCGAAGGGCTCTCAAGACTTCAAGTGTTTCTGTGTGAGCTTCCACTATATTGAATACATTATTTGATCTATACTAAAATCATGAATGACACAAAGACAAACACTGCAGTGCTCCCAGGTGACTGGTGGATGCTGCTTTTGTTTTACCTACAGAAGCAAACACTTTATTTTGTCATTGTTTCAGAGACAGATGAGCTGAGCAGTTCTATTTTCTGATTGGCTGATAGGTCGCTAATTCCAGACAGCAGCTGTCTGCCTTTGACTGGATTGTATGACAGAAGTGAATCACTCCTCTGTGTGAGAAGTGCCCTGTGTGGCTGCTGTGTGAACGGCTTGAATATAAACTACAAAAGGCATTTTCTGAAGAAAATGCAAGTTTAATTGCAGAAGCTGCAGCATTGCTTTGAAAGCTTATCTGAACGATTGCTTTGAACTCTAAAAATATGAAAAACCACATCAGAATGCATATGAATAGAAGCTGAATGGCAGAACAAGAGCTGAATTACTCTGAACACAAGCTGAATCAGTCATAAGAGCAGCTGAATTCATCTGAACAGCAGCTGGATAATTGCTTTGAATAGGAGGTGAATTGTCTGATCTTGGAATAATAGCTGATTTTGATGTGGACATGTAGCAAACAGCTCCATAGCGATAAATATGGCAGATATCATGTGTAATGATTGACAAAGAAGTAGCCGAATACTATACAGCTGAAGGATGATCAATATGACAGATATAATGCCTAAAGTCTGATAAAGACTACAAATATGGCTGTTTTGTATGCAGTTCTTGTGTGACAGTCTGTCACCATGGTAACAGCTCTGCCTGCCTAATTAAGCTTAAGTTTCCTGACATATATATCCAGTGCGAATGAAGCCGTTTCTCTGCCGTGCTGTAACACTTGGAACCGTGTCTGTGACTCTCTGTACATGTCTCTTATTCTGCGTCTGCAAAGCTCCGTGTTTCCTTATGTGGAAGTAAATGAGGATTTCACTTTGAACATGCGTGCGCACCCTCTCATGGAACAAGTCACCTTCCACAATATGTTCTTTCAAGTGCACTATTACATCTGACGGACTCCGGCGCTCACACAACTGTATCACGCATTTATAAGAACTTCCAGCCGACTCGATAGCAGCTGGGGCACGTACAGCATTTCAGCTAACTAAGCTAAAAACAAAATGCCTCACGTCAGTCAGTCAGTTCTTCTAACTTTCGTCTTCTGCGGAAACGTAGTGTAGTAACGTATAAGCGCCCCCTTTTGGTGTGGAATTTGAGTTGCAGTATTTGATCTAGGATTAGAGCTTTTTTTAAATAAGCATATTCAACAATTAATAAATGGCAATATATATTGGAAGTATATAATAAATAAATAATACAGTCAAATAAACATTTGTGTTTAAGATGATAACTTCACTAAGAAATCATCTAGTTTATAGATGATTGCTTTGTGAATAACAATAACTTTGCAGCTGTTTGTGCACCTTTGTAAGCGCCTCCCATTAACACACTCATTGACACTGCAACTATTAAAAGCCTTACACAAGCATGATGCAACCTGCAAATTCAAATGGTTGTTACAGTGTTTCCAGAAAAAAAATCTGACACTATACTGTAAGTATAACACTACAAACATCTCAGTTTGTACAAATGAAGATGTGTTTTTGAATGGTTTTGTTCTGTAAATTTAAAAGTAACAAAAAAAATCCGTCATTTCTTCTGAATATCACTCCAAATTTTACAGCAATGACCTCTTTGTGACAGCATAGTGTTTCCCACTTATATATACGGCTGGCCTGGGAACGCCTCGGGATTCCCCCAGAGGAGCTGGAGGAAGTGTCTGGTGAGAGGGAAGTCTGGGTGTCCCTGCTTAGACTGCTGCCCCCGCGACCCGGCCCCGGATAAGCGGTTTGAAGATGGATGGATGGAAGTCAAGTTTATTTATAAAGCACATTTAAAATAACAACTTTCATTGACCAAAGTGCTGCAGACAGTCAGTCATGTATTAATAACATCAAAGTAAAATAATCAAAGTACAGGAAACAAGATAAAACATGCATAAAAGTGGTAAAAGCCAAGGTGAACAATGTAAACTAACAGTAAGGCTATAAACTGACATGACAGACACACAATGACCAGAACAGGACATGAGTGGGGGCTGTAATTGCAAACATAGGCCCTGATATGAAAGAGTGGAACTGAATGAATGAAGCAAACTTATGTGGAGAGTGGAATGGCTAACAGTGAATGAAGAATTTTTATTTATTCCGGAGCAGGAGAACAGTGCTGGGAGATCACAGCCACATCAGTACAACTAAAGCACAAATTCTGTCAAAAAAATCAGGTTAAATTCAGAGACTTAGGTCTACTTCAGTGTCTTGTGCCTGTCTCCTTTTTCTTCTTTCTTCCTGTCTGTCTTTCGCCTGTCTCCTTTCCACAACTATCCCTATCCCCGGGTTGCCCAGGCTGTATCGGTCCTGGTGGTCTACACTTTTGTTGTAGTCCCGGCTGTCCTGGTAGTCTGTGTATTCCTGGTCGTGTAGGTTGTCCTGGTCTAGGTAGCCTTGATCGTGTATGTGGAACAGCCTGTCCCATTTGTGTTCTGGTGTCTCTGCGACACATTCTTTCTTTGGTGGGTTCTGTAATTTTTTCCATCTTGGAGCAAGGAGGATTTCCTGCTCTCTGTCCTCCAACTGTGTGGCCTTGGCCTTGATCTGTTCTGGTGTCTATGTGACACATTCTCTCTTTGGAGGTTACAGGGATTTTAATCGTGTTGGCAGTCTTTCTACCAGCTCTTTGGTCCCACGGTCTATACTTGGCCCTGCTCTTGGACAGTTGGTTGCAGGGATCCTTGCTCTCAGCAATCAGGTCACTGTCACGTTGCTTGAGCTCCTCTGGTTCGTTTGCTTCCTGCTCCTGTTTCAGCTGATCTTCTAAGGAGGACCTGTCCTCTGTCAGTTGGTTTATTATACTGTCTTTTTCCTGGATGGTCTTGTTGGCCTTCTGTAGGTCACACCTCAGGATGCAGACCTCGTTGGCCAGCTCCTCACACTTAGAAAACCACTGGCTATATTTTTCGGTAGCCTTTCTGTGGTTTTCACTGAGCTGTTCCCACTTTACCCTTGACTCTAGAGTCACCTTTTGCTGCAGAGTCAGAGACTGGTCTACACACTCCTTCAACTGTCTGAACCTGGCCTTGCTCTTGGCCAGTTCGTTGCAGACATGAGTGTTTTCAGCAGACAGGTCAGTAATGACATTAGCGTGATAAACCACCTCTGAATGAAGTTTGCTGTTATGTTTCTTGAGCTCATCAAGGTATATCTCAATGCTTTCTCTTGATTCCTGCTCACGTTTCAGCTGATCTTCGAAGGAGGACCTGTCCTCTGACAGTTGGTTTATCACACTGTCTTTTTCCTGGACGGTCTTGTTGGCCTTCTGTAGGTCACTCCTCAGGGTGCAGACCTCGTTGACCAGCTCCTCACACTTGGAAAAACACTGGGTATATTTTTCGGTAGCCTTTCTGAGGTTTTCACTGAGCTGTTCCAACTTTACCCTTGACTCTAGAGTCACCTGTTGCTGCAGAGTCAGAGACTGGTGTACACACTCCTTCAACTGATCTTCTGAGGAGGACCTGTCCTCTGACAGTTGGTTTATCACACTGTCTTTTTCCTGGACGGTCTTGTTGGCCTTCTGTAGGTCACTCCTCAGAGTGCAGGCTTCGTTGGCCAGCTCCTCATACTTGGAAGAACACTGGGTATGTTCTTCGGCAGCCTTTCTGAGATTTTCATTTTCTTTTGTGAGGACGGTCCCGTTGGCCTTTTCCAGTCCAGTGATCAAGCCGTCTGATTCCACAATAAACTGCTTCACCGTCTGTCCTTTCTTCTCGCGCTTCTCTCGTTCTTTGCACTCTTTCTTCTCTTGCTTCTCTTGTTCTTGGCGCTCTTTCATCGCACGCTTCTCTTGTTTTTGGCGCTCGTTCTTCTCGTGCTTCTCTTGTTTTTGCCGCTCTTTCTTGTCGTGCTTCTCTTGTTTTTGGCGCTCTTTCTTGTCGTGCTTCTCTTGTTCTTGGCGCTCTTTCATCGCACGCTTCTCTTGTTTTTGGCGCTCGTTCTTGTCGTGCTTCTCTTGTTCTTGGCGCTCTTTCATCGCACGCTTCTCTTGTTTTTGGCGCTCGTTCTTCTCGTGCTTCTCTTGTTTTTGGCGCTCTTTCTTCTCGCGCTTCTCTTGTTCTTGGCGCTCTTTCATCGCACGCTTCTCTTGTTCTTGGCGCTCTTTCATCGCACGCTTCTCTTGTTTTTGGCGCTCTTTCTTCTCGCGCTTCTCTCTTGATTGCAGAAGCTGAAGCATTGCTTTGAACTCTAAAAATATTAAAAAACACATCAGAATGCATATGAATAGAAGCTGAATGGCAGAACAAGAGCTGAATTACTCTGAACACAAGCTGAATTAGTCATAAGAGCAGCTGAATTAATCTGAACAGCAGCTGGATAATTGCTTTGAATAGGAGGTGAATTGTCTGATCTTGGAATAATAGCTGAGGCTTAGGGAGACTAAATGATTTTTATGTGGACATGTTGTTTTGCGATTCTGGAATCAGATCTACTAATTCCAGCCTGTAACCCTTCTCCTTATGTCCATTGCAGATATGGCAAACAACAGATCATCAGCCAAATAATACCATCTACTGTAACTTTAAGTAGACAACAGCTTCCTCCCAGCTTTTTTTTGAGTTGAGTCTAACATCAATGTAACTTCACAGAGAGCTCCACCGTCTCTACAGTCCCTGGGTTTACATTTCTCTGGTCTCTCTATCACACAGAATGGAGTTCGCCCCAATACGCACAGACACACACACACAGCATGTGCGTAAATGCACACGACTCTCTCTCCCTCTCTCTCTTTGAATGAACGCGATGAAGTTGCACTTATCACTCACTACTGTTAGTACTCACCACAAATCTGACTGTATGAAGAAACCTGTTGCTAAGATGTTAGCCTCCTCTGCAGCTGTGTTTCTCCTTCTTCTCTGATCCTTCTGTTCTCCGTGTTTAGTCCAGTAATCACGCTTGAAATTATTCTCCTTTAGGACGCCTATTGCTTTGCACTTCAGGCAGGTTCGTCTCCACGGAACTCCCCAAAATATCCTGCTGTGTCTGTCTTTGGAACTTACCAACAATACCTTTATTGCAAAAAGGTGTGCCTTTATATACCTTTGGGCTGTTACCGTGGTGACAGGCTGACACAGGATCAAAGGTATGCCTTTGAATCAAAGGCATGCCTGCCTGTATCCATGGCAACCTGAATGTTTATTGCTGCTCTTAATGCCCCTGACTGCAGCTCTCTCTGTCCCCCTCCTAATGTGTTTCCAATGTAAAAACACCCTCTAAACAACTTCTGTTTTTGTCCCAACTGAAGCCTTCAGACAAAAAATATGGACACCGCCAGAATCACAAGATGTTGCTCTACAACACAGTATATGCGATGTGGACATGTAGCAAACAGCTCCATAGCGATGAATATGGCAGATATCATAATGATTGACAAAGAAGTAATACCGAATACTATACAGCTGAAGGATGATCAATATGACAGATATAATGCCTAAAGTCTGATAAAGACTACAAATATGGCTGTTTTGTATGCTTCTTGTGTGACAGCCTGTCACCATGGTAACAGCTCTGCCTGCCTAATTAAGCTTAAGTAATGTTGGAGAGAGAGGTGTGTCAGCCTCCTGATACTCCTCTCAGGGCAGATCCCATGTATTTTAATGGGGGGTTGCACCCTCTGAACAAGTGCTTGGTGTGTCCAAACAAAAAATTTAAAAACTAATGACAGTAAATAGAAAGACAAATAAATAAGTTTATGTTTGTGACAGGTTCTGATCAGCAGTAGTTTCAAGTGTACATTTTTTAGTTAGGATGCTAGCAGATATGCAGTTTAGCTAAGTTACTTCTGGCTGGCTATGCTAGCTTAGATTGCTAGCCTTCTAATTTTACACACACACACACAACAGTAAAAAATGGACTGTACCCTGCACATACACACTGACTGTTTACATGCTGACATGTTTGCATGCAGTAACAGTAACTGCAATACTGTTTATCTATTTCTTTCTTTATGCACCTTAATATCCAATCCAATAACTGCACATGTACAGCTGTTTACCTCCTGATAGTTTTTGCACTATGATTCATTCTCTGCTCAATTTGCACAACAGCTGATGTAGCACACATGCACATTTACATGTATATGTATGTAGCTTCATTTACTTCCATAGTTTATATTTTTGTGTACTTATTTGCATCTTTTTGCTCTTCAAATTGCTCTTTTGCAAATTATTCTATTTTGACTTCTTAAACCTTTATGGCATTCAGTGTGAGCAGCAAAGTAAGAATTTCATTGTACAGGGAAACCAGTTTCTATACTGTGCACATGACAATAAGCCCTTTGAATCTTGAATCTTGAAAACAGAGCACCACAAGCCAGGGGCTCGAGGCAGACCTGGATGCTAAATTTTAATTAATTTGAACAACCCTACCCAGCAGGCTTACATGATTAGCAGACCAATCATTAGCTTTAATTACACATTCAAGCAGCTTACAAACGGCCAGCTAGCATTCAGCAGCTAACTGTAACTTAGCATGATGCTATTGGGAAACATTAAGTAAACTGCATCCTGTTTGTGTTGAGCTCAATGCTGAAAACATTAGGAGAGTGATGTTCTCTCTGGCTCCAAGGTGGAGTTACCTTCAACGGGTGGAGGCGGAGCCACTTTGTCCATCTTTATTTACAGTTTATGGATGAGGTGGGTTAAGTCCGACGCAGTGCTCAGTGAACCTTCAGTCTGACCAGTTAACTCAGGCAGCAGATGAAGTTAGGTTTTTAGGTTGAAGCAGCTTAAAATGATTTACAGAGCTGCACTGGGAGGTGTGTGGAGTTAAAGGAACGAGTTAACCTTTGCTGACCCGTGGCAGTGGTCGGCAGCAGAGCTCTGTCAGCGGGGATTTGAGCTTTACTCACCCACTGGAGCATGAAATCACTGTTGACCAAAGGAAAATAAAAACAAACTCTGCTAAACACTGCACATCCATTTCCACTCTGCATACATGGATTATTTTTACATTAGGCTTGTGTTTTGGAAAATGACCACAGTGGCAGAAAAGATGGGAGTCCCTGCTCCCAGTGAATGTATTACATGTTTATATTCATGTAACTTTCCGGCGCTGGGGCCCACGCTGCAGCGCCGTCCTGCAGGCTGGACTGTGGGTGGTAAAGGGCATCTGTGTTTCTTTGCCTCATGGTTTTTTGGTACTGTGCTGATTGTTGAGCAGTGGAGCGGCGCAGGAGGAGGATGATCAGCTGTGTCCTGCCCAGGAGGAGCTGATGACCCCTGAGTCAACCTCATCAGTTTCCCCCTGTGGACAAACAGCACAGAAGCTCCAGGCAGGCTGTTCATGTATCACCAGCAGAATCTGCTTACAGCAGCCGGCGGCGCCGCACACATCACGCTGCGAGGACGCCGCCTGTGTCATGTACACCTGCAAGATATGGCAAGTCAGGTAGAAAAAAAGTGGAGTTAATGGAAAAAAACAGAGTCAAACTGTGTAGTTAAAGTGCAGCCGGGATTTTATCAAAGTCCAGACAGCGTGGAGGTATGCAGTGCAGTGATTACACTGAGTGTGTGAGAGAGAGGCCGACCACAGGTTTTCATTTCTCAAAGAAAATGAGCAGTCAGTGCATGAAGAACGATGCTCCTCTGATAATATTTTCATAGGAAAAAGGGAATTTAAGGCTCATATTTTCTATCATGAACGTGAGGGGCTGCATTACTCAAGACAAACACTGCTTCAGACGAGGACCTGCAGCCTTATAATGCTCTCATCCTCCAGCAGATCAACAAGACACCACTGACTGAACAGCACCGTGCTACTGTAGCACTCCGTGTCCTGTGGCTGTTTGCCAGGATATCGTGTGACCTTTGAAAGTTCATGGATGAGCCAGTTTGGCTGCTCTCCATCCTCCAGCCATCTTTTCCTGCAGAAGCATCAGCTCAGCAGACGGCACAGGGGAATAAAGAAAGAAGAGGAGGACAGAGAGGTGGAGAACTCATTAACAGAATTGATGCAGTCTGCTTCTACCCGGTGCTGATGCCAATACTCTTCCCCGGCTGATTTCTTTGTTAACACCAAACCCAGTAATCAGCCACCTTCAGCACAGAAGGCAAAGGTCTGCAGCAGCCCGCTAATGATTCTGTTTACACACACTGAAGGATGACAGTTATCACGCATGTAGCAATAGATTTACTCACAGCGGAGAAAAATATCTTTCAGCTCTTAATGTTTTAACCATGTGCACTCAGTGGAGGAGGACTCTAAGCTGAACAGTGGAAGCACAGATTGTTCTGGATGATCCACCTGATTCAGTCTCAGCACAGACCTTCTGTAACCACAGAGCTCGCCTTTAATTCTTTTTATCTTAGCTTTGAGTTGATTCTTCAGACCTGTCTGCTCATCACACACTGAACCCGGTTGGTTTTTGTCACATCTCACATCACGTTCGGTGTTCCACAGGGTTCAGTCTCAGGTCCTGTTTTATTACATTCATGTCTCTGTCTCAGAGCTGATGATGGCACAGCAGAGGACACAGATGTGGACAGGAAGCTGAGTTGATGATGTTAGGACGTTACATTGAAAGGTTTCATTTATTGGTGTAGTGCAGGTGTGAGCAGCTAAAACGTGACTTCTGAATGTGAACATGTTTACTTGTGTTGATTAACAGAGGCTTCCTAAAATGTTATTGGACCATTACCATCACTGCATGAATCATCAGACCTCTGGAAGTTCAGAGAGCTCGTATGATGTGTCTGTGAAGCTTCAGCGTTTTTCTGCTTGTGTCTGTCATGTAAAAGCTGTTTTAGAGTTTTCATGTTTATCCACTGAACACACACACATTCTACACTGTGTGTGTGTCTGTGTTTATGTGTGTGTGGAGATCAAACGTGACTTCAGAAGAAAAACAAACATGGAGGACGACAGATGTCGTCAGCTGTGATGTGTCTCCATGAGACATAGTAAAGACACGCATGTTGTTGATGCCATATTCCCCCCGGTGTGTATGTTCTCCTGGGCCGTGTTGTTGTGTGTTTTGGTTGGAGCCATGTTTGTCAGGTCGTGGTGCTTCCCGGTCTGCTCGCTCGCTCTGATTGGCTGTTGGTGTGTTTGTTTGTCGTACTTTGTGTTTCTTCATGGAAGAACTGCAGATCTCACTTCAGGATGAAATCAGGATGTTAACCTGAGTTTTTCTGCCTGAGCTCACACAGTGATTCACAGACATGCTGCTGAGAGTGCTCCAGTGCAGAGCGGCCTTTGTATTCCAAAGACGGACCCCGGCCTGCACACATACAGTCCACACAGCTCGCCCTCTGCCCGGATCATTAGATCAATAACCGTCTTTCTGCACTTTCATTCACTTAGATTTGCCATCAAACAAAAGAAACATGGATTTAAGGCGCAGAGACATTTAGAAATATGAGCGCTTTGTTTCTGCTCTCAGAGATTACAGAGCTTTATCTGAAACAGTCATGAAGTGAAGCTTTATTTGTGGGTGAGTGACGCAGTGTTTACAGCAACATGCTGATTCCTTTATTTGTTATGTGACTCACATTTCCAGCAGTTACAAATAAAGTAGCTGCCTGGTGTCGTGCACAATATCTCAGCAGTGGAATCTGTGTTTGTTTCGCCAGCTGCTGCTGAGGAAGCGGGACTTTCAGTAATCCTTCCACAACCGTGAAGCTTTACACAAACTCACAAATCATTTCCTGCTGTGACTCACGGAGGAAGCGGCACAGCTACACGGCTGAGGTTTAACCTGTGTGCTGTTTGTTCTGTCCAACACTCACATGCTCACTGTGGGAGAACACACACACACACAAACCCGTCCTCCATCTTTAAAGGATCCATCCTCTGCAGGAAGGATCTTTCCTTTCAGTGAATCGCTGACATCATTTAATGTATTCACAGAGACAGACTCTACAACAACAACAGTTTTTTAATGCCTAACCCAAAACTAACGCTGGTTCTTAGACACACAAATGTTCTCTTGCTGCCTCATATATCCAGCCAGTTACCATGGTAACCAGATCATCAGTGTTATTCAGCTCACCTGTCAGTGATCAGAATGTGATGATTGATTGGTTCATCATATATATATATATATAAATATATATATTTGTTCGGGTTGTGTGAGGTTGTCTATACTTGTCACCAGGTTATTTATGTTTATTAATCACGGCATCAAT